>NC_042494.1:8870552-8875276 GCF_005508785.2 Acyrthosiphon pisum
ACTAACTACAATCCCCTTGACAGGTGTGTCCGTCTGACGCGGCCCCAAAAATAAAAATGTTCAATTTCATTTCTAAATAATAATTTTACCTTTATGCTACTTTTAAATGTGTGTATATATAACGTCTATGTGTATCTATTCATTCTGTTTTAATGTATTTTTGAAACGTTACCAAGAATGAGCAAAAAAACTATCACGACGTGTTCTAATTTCATTATATGAATATGCTCTTTCTTCCACTCACTCTCTCGACAACTTTATATAATGATTCTATTTCCCTCTCTTTCTCTCTCTCTGTCTCTCTCTCCGTAGAGCTTTGCTCATTCATCAAGTGCTCTTCATTAGTGAAAGAGTAGTGTAGAAAAATTCCAATGCCACTTATAAAGGTAGAAAACAAATTAATGTACTATTATTAAAAGCCAACTGGCTATAAGAAGTGTATACACATATAGATATCGTTTTAGATCTTAGTATTTATACATTGGTCAGAAAAAAAAAATCAGTGAAAAATTCAAAAATGTAACTACGCTTATATTGTACCTAATATAAAAAAATTGTATTGTCTGACTTTATATTACTAAATATTTTTTATCCATCACCAAATTTAACACATTGTGTATAGTTTTTTAATTACGTAGGTTCCCATAACGCTCTAATAATCTACAATACTATACTAAATACAATATATAAATATATGAAACAACGATGGAAAAAGTGTTAAAAAAACAATTTTAGAAAATATCAGGCTCAATTTAATTAGAAAAAAGTCACATTATTCGTTTCCATCTTCAGGCCATAGGTACCTAAATATGATACAAAATATATGAAAGTATATAAGAATTAATGATGAAGTTTAATATTTTCTGTTATATTGTGACATTCAAGTCCTCTTATCAGTGTTTCAATTATATATATATTTGAAGTTATATAAAACTTCTAATTATACGAAAAAATCACTCAGATCATTGATACAATTTCAAAATGTAAAATGATATTGCTTTTTACACGTATGTGTGGTTTTTTTTAATTCCGTACTAGGTTCAGGTTGTCCTGAAATTCCAACTGCAATAGAGACGAAGAGTGACTATATTAATTATTAATAATTACCAATACTAAAATATTATCCAGTATTCTTGAACACATAATGGTATATTACACTATGTGGACATAGATTAGCAATGCTTGTCCGACTAGTACAGCACTACAGCAGAATCCTATTCTGTATACCTATGCGACTTTCTTATTTCTGCTCCATTACAATGTCCGTAATTATAATACGTATATTATATTTTGACACGAGCGACGAGTTCAATATTTGTGAATGCAATTATAACTGTTACCTATAAACGTCGGCTTTGAAAAATATTTTCAAAACCATTAATTTACTAAGAAAATGTCTGTGTAGATAAAAGAATAACTCTGAAATTCTGAATACATATATAAAAAAATCTCATTTGACCGCGCATATCTATATTATATTAAAACACGACGATAATTATTTGTTGTGTCAAAACACTATTAGGTACCTACACTCTTAGATATTAAAGAATAGATATAGGCAATTGGTATATTAACAATATAGAGGGAAGCGTGCCTCGTGCATTCTGGCAGAGGTGTTATCATAATATATATATATATATTAATATAATATAATTGTAGATACAATATTTGTGATAAGACCTCTAAATAGTATATTGTCATGTTCGTTTCCGTATGATATCTGAAACGGCCTATCCATTCTATAATATCTACACTTAACTTTATATGAGATAACTTTATTGTGGGCAGGCAAAACTACGTACCTACTACCTACCTGTACGTATACGTGTGTGTGTGTGTGTGTGTGTGTGTGTGTGTGTGTGTGTGTGTGTGTGCAGGAAGTAAGACTGGGTATGTCGTATAAGCATAGTATAGCATACCTACCTATAGTTGTACCTATATACGGTATAAAACGTTTTATATTCGTCCAGAGTCGTCAGGCTCCGGTCTCGGGTCGTGTACACTGTTGTGGTAATAATAATAACAATAATAATAACATAATATAATATACAGTCCGACGACCGTATCTGATGCGAACGGGCGCGGGGACATTCGTCAATGTTATCAATTTACTTACACATTGTGTTGTAAATGCGGCTTTTATTTTATTTTAATTTTTTTTTTTTTTTACTACGGTCTGGCTGCATTTTTCCTCCTGCTTCTTCCTCTCGTCGTCTAACGAATATCTCGCGTACATACACACACAAACCTACACCTGTGTGATATATTATATATATATATATAAATATTATATTATATGTACGTACTCACGCATAATATCCAGCTAGGTACCTGCCTATATTATGTATATGCGTGTAACACTTTTGATACGCGCGCGACGTGATGTGTATACAACTCTCCCGTAGCTGTTTTTGAATAAATCAATTTACACCGTGACATCGTGTGTTCGTTTGAATCCATAACACAATAATAATATAATACGTGCGCCTTTTGATATTTAAATATTCAACATGGATACATAATATTATACATTGTTGGTTTTTCTTTCTTTTACACCCGCCGCCCAGCAAGTCCCGCCGTCGTCGACGTTGTCGTTGTCGTCATATCACATACTATCATGTACCTAAATAAAATATATATATATAATATAACACGCGAGCGCGCGCGAGAGCTCGTTCTTATTATAATACCCGTGTATATAAAAATGAACGAATATGTATAATAATAATAATTATTATTTCGAGAGAAAAAACTCGTGTTCGTACATAAGAAAAAAAACGTAACAAATTACCGACACTTGTTCACGACTCGCGCGCTGTTTTACATCCATAATAATAATAATAATAATATAATAAATGCACACTGTACACTGTACGTATCGTCTGCTCCAGACGTCACCGGATGACTGACCGACTGGAAAATAAAGAGAAAAAAATGTTTAATCCGCCGAATTCGTCTTTTAAACCATGTATAGTACTGACCGTGATAATACATACACCGTTGTAGTCCAATGCACACGACCAGACGACATATTATTTTCCTGACGTGAATATTACGTTATAATTTTTAGTGATTTTACACGCACAAAGCACATTAGGCGTTATTAATTATTATCACCATGTATTGTGCACCGGCCGCCATCACCATGTAAAATACTAATAATACTGTATATAGGAATGGGTCACTGCCATCACATGTAGTTTTTTTCACGAAGTCGGTTTTTATCATGGATAAGTATATACACGGTGTTTATGAGCCTATGGTTTTTATATAATATTGGGTAGGTTAGGTGTGGGGTGTAGGTCTTTGTGATGACGTGTCAACGGTCCACCAGAATAATACGTACCCCTCCATACGAACTGTAGTAGCACTCATACCAGTCGGTTACTATTAAATTAATCGATGTACGATTAATTATAATATTATCACCTTTTATAACATGTCACCGCAATACCACGTCATCATAATATTATATATCGTGAACTAGACTATGACAAGGTCGATTGTTATGCTGTTTGCAATATTATAGATTATCGAACAAATACACACGCGCAGGTGCAAGACGTATAACGCCCCCGAAGAAATAATACCTTTTTATATTTTTCCTTTTTTTCTGCTATTTATTTTGCAATTCTTATGAGTGTTACCGAAATATGATAATAAATAATGGAAGGATTGTATAAAATGATAAATATATCTATGTGAAACCAATTTTATTCAAATAATATTTAATCATAAATCACATAATTTTTCAGAAATTCTCAGTATGTTGATGTGGATGGACTTAATGAGAGCTAATCAAACAGCAATGCCAAGACTTCCAATACAAAGTAAGTTTAAATATTTGTATTGTAATAGTATAGTAACCTAACCTATAACCTATTCATTTTTTTCTTTGACAACAGTTCTTGCGTATAAAATGTTACTTTTATAATAATTGCTATAAACTGCTATTATGTATACAAGCTTGTATACAAGCTATTAATATTTATAGTTTTATTACATTTGTTACAAAGGGGTAAGATTGTATACAATTTTGATAAGTTTTTAAAACTTCACGTTCTCATCCCCAATATTTAAACAAAGCTGTATTATTTAGTGGGTTTAAACAAAATAATTTAATGTCATTAACCATTTAATAAAAATCATTGTATTCTCATGGTGTATTTTTGTATTTTTAAACAAATATAAAAATAAATAATAAATAAATAATTAACTATTGTTATTGCCGTCGAAAACTAAAACCCACCTTACACTCATTACAATATAATAATATAATATATTACCTAACACCATTATAGTACCTACGTATTTAATTAATCGCAACGTATGTTTGATATTGACATGTTTGGCATCTTTCTTTTCGTCTTTCTGCAGACTTACAGCAGTCACCTTATGCATCCGCACCAGCCGCGATGAATTTGCAGCGCCAGTCTCCGGTCGCGTTGCAACCAATCAACGGACCGCCAGCTGTACCGGAACAGTGTGAGGCGTTGAATTTGGGTAAGAAAGATCAAGGAACGAACAACAACAACGCGGGCGAAAATGAGGACGAACTTGATCAAAGGCACGATAAAAAACGAATCAAGACAGAACGGTCACCGCAGGCTGTCGTGGTTAGTCGTCCCGCCAGCCCCAAGACGAGCCCTGAACGACTTCCGGCACCAACCGGAAGCAGCCCAGGACGGGAGTCAGCTACATCGCCTGAACGGAATGGCGAAGAC
>NC_042494.1:8875326-8942843 GCF_005508785.2 Acyrthosiphon pisum
ATACAATATAATATTCATGGGCGTGCTCTGCAGGAAGGGGGTCAATTTTTACACCATAGATTTTAAAACATTGATTTGCCTAGATTTCAAAAAAAAAAAAATTGAAAATTTGTTATAATAAGCGTTCGCACGTGTGCGAAAATTGTGAACTTCGTAAGGCTATAGGTACCATATGATTTCCGGCAATTAATTTTTTGCACCATCGTTCTTAATTGGTTGTAACAGGTGTCAGAAAAAAAAATTGTTTAAATTTTCGAGTACACTAAACTAGATTTATAACGTTAAATTTAACAAATATTTTGTTTGAAAAAAAAATCAAACCCCCTATCCACCATCATGGGGGTTAGGCCTGCTGCTTAACGTACAGGTTGGAAATCACCGGTTTAATAGTTAAATAGTATGACCTCTATGGGTCTATAGATGTTTATTTATTGTCATAACACTATGACAGACAAATTATCTGACGTGTAGGTACCATTATAGGTACCTACCTATAATAATCACATCTTTGATTATCATAATATTAGCAAAGTATAATGATGATTTTTGTCAGGACTTTTAGTAAACATTCTATTGACACTCAAATTCATATTCAAAATATAGAGCAACTATATATATTACCCATATAGAGGTACTTTATTCATATTATAAGTTTCTCACTAGTCTATGGTCTAATATTCTGCGTGGGCGTTTCTATTCTTACATTTATATAAATCAAGAACGCATCCTGTCACATATGAATATATGATACAATTATTCCAATGACTTTCATAATTATGTGTTATTGTGTTATGTTATTCACACATTACCCTAGATTAATTACTGTAAATTATAAGTACTTACAGCTACCTATGTGTACAATTTCCACACTTGACAATATATTATTGTTTACACATATATAAGTATAAATAAAATATATTATAATATACTATAATCTGTCTGTCTTCAAAATTTGGATTAGTGAAATTGGTCCGATTTAAGACATCAGCATCTTTTCTGATAGAAACATGAATTTAGATGGTAGGTACTCTCAAGAGGTCAAAATTAAAAGTTTCTAGTAGTTTTAGAAGGATTCGGGAATAACAAAAACAAGTGAAAGAAAATGGTAATTTTTATACAATTTTTATACAATTTATATAAACATTTTATTTTTTGGTGTAATTCAAAAACTAATAGCTGTAGACACTGTTGTGTATACACCACATATGATAATATTAGTATTTTCAATATAGGTATGCAAACATTTTTGAAATATTTTGACAATTTTTTAACTATTTAATATTTATAGCTATTTATATATATTTTTTTAATTATTGTTGTTAAGGGTCCTTATAAGATGCTTTAATAACAGTTCAAAAATATTAAAGATACATAGATATAAGATACCATTATTTTTTAAATGTATTTGAAGTTCAAATTTTGAAATAAATTCATTAAAATCCCAAAAATTTTCAATTTATTTTTCAGTTGGAAATGTATAAAAGTTTTTCTTTTCATAGCTAAAATTAGCCATTTTAATTGAAGATTCCCCACTAGTTTTCTTCTTTTAATAATAAAAAAAAAGCTTACCAGAAAGTCACATTAATTTTTTATGAGCATTTGAATTTAAAAATGTTATATTTGATATATACAGCGTTATTAAATTAACTAATTTCAATTAATTTATTTTTAATATTGTTGTAACTCAAAAACGAATAATCATAGAAACATGACAATTTCACCAATAATTGTTTATATCAACATAATAAAATTTTCAAAATATTCATACTCGTTTTCAGTTGTTTACGGAAATTTTATATTTTATTATTTTTTTTTAGTTTTTTTTTTCTATAAATGTCAATACAATATTATTGTATTCATAAAACATCCATTACAATGACATGCTCAACATCTACTGCTGTACTGCCACTTTTTTTGTAATATTAAATCTTTGAATTGTAAACCTACGGGCTACGGGTTGTCGATGACGTCTGATTTTTAACGACCCTTGATTAACATAATATTATGAATTGAGTTTTATTTGGTTATATCCATTTCGGTGATTAAAGACATCGACTTGTAGTAAGTATACTGATCGATATTAGATATCGTGTGAATGTGTGATGTTGTGTATAAAATAAATAATATAGGAACACGGGAACTATGGTTTTATACTTCAATACGGATGTCTGTTATATGCAACAACTGCAGATGGGTTACTATATGGTATACACTATATGCCCTATCTTGTACAAGCATATTGCATATATAGGAAAACAGTTACCAAGAAAATGTTTATGGCCGATTTTATGCGTTCCGATTGATACGAGCCGATTAATAAAACCGGTGTCGAGAAGGGTTTTTATGCGCTTGTCCCGATGTTTTCTTTTTATTATATTATTGATCGCGCGTACATGTGAAACGATCAACAGATGCGTGAAAAAAAAATGTGTTAAACAAAACAGAACACGTAACCATGTAAACCACGGTATATTATTATTGAATATATATAGGTACATGGAAGCAGAAGCGCATGGAAATGTGGTTCGATGCTATTATTTTATGCTTTAGATTTATACACAATTACGGGAAAACTTACACGAGAAACCACACGCGTATTATGGAAATACGTTTTCGAAGAAAGAAACTGTATATTTCAAAATTGTCCGGATTCCTTTTTTTTTATTATTTGTTCAAGTAAATGCCGTACTGGAAATAAATGCGCAGAAATAGTCGAATAATATTATAATACTCTCAGATATATCAAATATTAATAATAATTATAAACATAACTATGTTATGAGTTATTTATATTATAATATTATATGGATGTAACTTTGACCATTTTTTTTAAATATTTTGCTAACGTTAATATAATTTGAATAGATTTCTGTATTAGATACGATCATAATATGTATCTACTATCTGCACCTTATATTTTATTATAATATTTCAAACCGTTAGTTTTTTAATTATCTAAGTATATTATAATATTATCAATACGTTTTAAAGGTAATTAGTATTGTTATTTTCCACATTATCATTTTTGGCCTTTTATAAATACATTTTCATATTGTTTAATCCGAGGTAACTTTCTGAAGAATGTTATTGTAATGGTAATATATTAACAACTCCTTATGTTTCATGAGTAAAAATAAAAAACAAACTTTCTAAAGTTTGTGTAGTGATGCCATAACTCATATTGCTCATATTTGATTAGTTCATGTTTGCACTTATAATATAAGATCAAATTTTGGCCGGTAACTTCATGCTTTTTCGACTATTCCGTGTGCTTGCCAAGTATATTTAAAAAAATCGTTAAATGTCAGAAGCGTTTAATAACGTCCGGTTTAATGGGTGTCTATACAATAATAGAAGGGCTTATTACGTGGAAAATGGTCGTTCGAGAAATGTTTATGACCGATTTTATAGGTTCCGATTAATACAGGCCGCCGATTAATGAACTAGAGTCTTATTTTATTTTTATTTTACCCTTCCCCCCATGTTTTTTATTTATCACATACGTGTGTAAGGCGGACATTATTTTTTTCCCAACAGAAATAGACAAACAAATTGTTAATACAATACTATTCTGCATCCAAAAGGAAGAAAATAAACGCCATCTCATAAAACTATTAGTGTTTCATGTATTTACATTTTTTTCTTTATTTTTTTTAATGGCCTAGCAATAAAATACTAAAACTTGGTTAGATAAATAGACAATGAACAATGGTTAATGGAACAGTCATATAAGTTTAGTAAGGACATATTAGATCGGGATGTTATCCACAAAAAATGTACCTATATCATTATTATATTATGTTTTGCATATAGATGATATAATATATATGGAACACTCAACTGTGAAAATACGTTTCTGTGCCCTGCAACTAAAGGTTTTCATCTGTTATTTAATTATTAATTAATATTGTTTAGTTTCTCAAGGCCTTTCTTTCGGTTGTCTTTGAAAATGTTTACGATTTTTGTGATACGCCACACACGTACGTACAGGTATAATATGCCTATAAATAACTAGGTATATAAATGTAATATTATGATTAAACCGATGACTATGTTTTATACAGTTATTACTTATTGCCCATTATTATATTGTCTGGCAACGAGAATATAATATTTGTATAAAGAAAATATAATATACTGTGTGCGTGGGTGGGTGTACCGGGAGTGTGGACGCCGATCGTCGGTCGCCTGCAGTAGCCGCGGTTGAATCGCTCGCATCGACCAGGCCTATAATAGCCATTATTACCACGCAATGTTTTAAATACATGTAATTTTATCGAAACCGGTTTTTTTTCCAAATCGACCACATGACATATGTCTCGATTTACTGCAAATTTTTTATAGAAAAAAAAAGAAATTATGTGCCCGTAAACTAACAACGAATGGGCGGAATCCGTGCAGGATACTGCAGTCTAGCGTATGTTCTTATAATATTATTCTTATCTGGACGGCGAAAACACCGCTGTGGCAACTACCCCTCAGTTTACCCCTTGACGTAGGTATGTTAACTATGTGCACTGCAGTGTGTTCAAGATGCAACACGTCAAGAAGGTACGTTTTTAGTGAATATAGTGCGTGCGTGTGCTACAGTGTAACAAAAATATAAATATTAGAATAGACTTCTATTATATACAGTGATGTGTATAGGTATAAAAACGTTATATTATATTGTCTGAATATGTTTATATATATTTTGTTTTATAATAAGGTGGCTGACGTTAAAATTTCGCGAAAATTCACTGTAACGTGCCAAGTGCAAACGCAGTACTGGCAGAAAGACACAATGTCGACGTGTAATTTTAGCACTTAGAAATTCAAGCTGTATATTATTATTTATTATACTGCAGTAGACGTGAATTATCATCTCGAATGGACGTCGGTGCGTCACGCGTGGGACCTTCGACTTGTGCGAGTGCGACATTCGCGAGTTCCGACGCAGGGTCCATATAGGTGTTTCAGTTAATCTACTGTTATCTATGGTATAGACCAATCATTTGTTCGCGATTACCGATTATTGCTTTATAGAATATCCACGTCTACCTAGTAGACTATTTCAATTTCCAATGTCTCTTCAAAAGTTAGTGATATACGCGCGCACGGCTTCGAAAATTAAAAATTATAGCCTCGAAGGCGGATTACTGCGGTGTGAAGAATCGATGTACACAAAATATATAATATATGTTTAAACATTTATCATTTATCGTTTATTGAAAAGAAGTCATTCAAAAATTGCACTTGTAAGCTGTAATCAAATTTTAATCTGACCTAGGTATTGTGTGTACTGAATATTAATGACGACGTAGGTAGATAGATATTATACTCCACATGACGTCCAATCACTTTAATGTATCAACTACCTATACCTACACGATCGAATAGCCGGCAAGTACCTATATATACAGATATCAAAATCCAAATGAATAGCCAGCTGACTGTTACTTGATTGTGCGCTATGGCAGATAAACATATACGTATCGCATTAGTTACTATTTACCGGTAATAATTATTATTGTATTATATTGTACTTTTTAGTTAAAGCTAAATCGAGATGCCACTCTGGTATCTAACCGATGACTGGGGCGGCGTAATAGAAATAGTGCCGAGGTATAAAGTGATAGAAATGGATGAAGGAATAGTGACTATTGGATATTGGATAACATATAGTACGCAATATCGAAATTAAATAATGATATATACCACGTAACACTGGTCACTGAACGACAATATATTATATAGCATGCACTGAATAATTTAAATAAAATATATATTGTAAACTTTATTATATATATATAGGCTACCTATAAAAGGAACTATTAGCGATTACATATTTCATATTATTTAGTATTTATTTATTAAGTTTTGAAAATGTACGCTCGTTATTATTATTTGTTTTGCAGAGTTTAAAATTAAATATAATTTGTTTTTAAAATATTAATATGACGTCATATCGATATTATATATACGGAATATATTATCATTACGTATAATGTACCGACGTTTCGTTACAAATTACTATTGTTATAGCTTAAAAGTTATAATATATATGCGTTGGGAGTAATACAATTACGGTTTAAAATTTCAGAAATAAATTTCAAACAAAGGGTTTTTTATTCGAAATTTTATGATCGCGTTTATATTATAGCCATTCAAAATATTCGGAATCACTGCTGTGGGCGGCCAATTACTAAGTCGTTATTTACGTTCGTCATCATAATCGATTATTAACGGTATGTATTGGGCCTGTGCAATTTAAAAAGGCGTATCAACCGCGTGTACACGTCTACACAATAAAAGAGCCGCCATATTCTGATTCAACGTGCACCCACGTGATACTGTCCTCTTTTGTGAATAAAATTATTGTTTTTTACTTTTTTTTTTTTTTTATAAAATAAAATATTACATTTTGCACGCTAAAAATTTAACACGAATTCAATATGTTGCACCCCAAACTATCATTTACACACATTATAAACAATATATTTTTAGACACACAACTTTTTTGGTATAAGTATTTTTTAATAATATGCATTTACTACATTGGCGATTGTGAATTATTTAATAACATAATATATAGGTAACTCAATAGTATAGGTACACTCGATTATATGTATTTTAATATTTGAATGTTATTCACACATTTTTATATGTTTGGTTTAAAATCAAATGTTGGTGTTATTATCTTGAAAAATAACTATGCGTATAAATTGTTTATAATGTTATAGATATAAATACAATTTCTTCAATTCAATATAATACGTCAGGATGACTTAAAACTCCTAACTCGCATATATTTTACACACGTCTTGTAGAAATAATAATGAAATATTTAAAAAAAATGGTGTTTTTCATTTTCAAAATAAAAATGTGTTGTATAATATTAGCAAATTAATGTTAGATTTGATATTTTCCCACGAAATACTTGAAATACTTGAATCAGTAATTTGTGTTTTTATTTCCTCAATTCGATCAAACCCTACAGTATAGTTGGTTCGTAACTATATACCAATTATGGAATATTCGAATGTTATGTAGGCACATATATAGGTACTTCGGTTATTGTTTATAATATTTACGAGTTACAATTAAATTAAAGGTAATATGTAATATAAACGTGCATTTTGAAAAGATGTAGGCACAGTTCACAGTTGTAGTCTCGTTGAGAGCATATAATATAGCTGCAGATGTTATCGGTCTATCAAACTGACCGCTGCAACCGTACAGAATTCAGTTCATAGCTCACACCTTGACAGACTATATACCATATAATATATAATATATATATGTACCCACATGCCCATACCTGAGTGTGTTTACATCACCCTTATGTATATACTTATACGTAATGGTTGGTCCGGTCGTATGTAATGCACATATTGTGCGTATAATAATGTATTAATGTATATAATGGCTATAAATTTGCACGGCAATTTGCTCGGGATAACGAAGTGCCACGGGCTAAGTTACGGTGTGTCAAAGCCTACATTATAAGACTGCAGTAACATACGCACGCACCTCAGACACTACCACGGACGGCTATATTATAATATGCAGAGCCCGCAAACGTAAAAGTATAGTATATAGGACATTATAGGTACACCATTGTATATGCGTATTATATACGTGGATTCAAGAATGCGCACATGAAACAATAATACCAAAATACACCTAACTACCTACATACATACCGCACTGTTGTAATGATATGTGGTGACGTTTCCATTGCTATAATTATAAACAAAAAATTCAAATCAAAAAATACGAACTTTATAATATGATTATCACAATAGGATCAAGTACAATGTACTCTACCGCCTCTACCTTCCCCCCCCTCCCACCTACTAAAGGTCCAAGGGCAATTGGTGATATATTTTTTGCAATCACTTGTGGATGCTCTCCGTGTGTATTTTACTAGCACCGCGCATTATAATATTATAATATATACAATATACATATATACAGCCACTAATAATAATGTAGACGCGGGCACAAACCTATATATTATAATATGTACATTTTATTATTTCTCTTTACAATTGCAATTATCTGAACGCTCTACTGCCTACCTATATTCAATTCTTATACAGATATATGTACAACGTGGT
Source organism: Acyrthosiphon pisum (assembly GCF_005508785.2). Classification (NCBI taxonomy): domain Eukaryota; kingdom Metazoa; phylum Arthropoda; class Insecta; order Hemiptera; family Aphididae; genus Acyrthosiphon; species Acyrthosiphon pisum. The sequence continues at coordinate 8,883,429 of NC_042494.1, forward strand.
CACGTGGTACATTTCGATTTCAATCCATGCTCATAATTTACTCATTACAGTATAGGTAGGTACAATATTATAATACTGATGGTCGGTGGTATCGGAGATAATTATTATAGTTGAATATCACATGAAACGTGCACACGGGTTGTTCATAAATATAAATTTTTACTTATGGCTAGCACGCGTTTTTCTGCACCAATTAATAACATATACCTATCATATTGTATAGGTATTACACAGAATTAATTATTTTTGACGTTTCAACATAGGGAACGCAGAACCAGTGGGTTAACTTGATTGTATATTTGTATAATATTATGTTCATGTTATAACATTAGTACTTAAAATATAAGTGTGATGTATTATAATAATAGCTATAGGTATATTATAAAGTTGATTAGATTCATACAACGTGATTCAGTGAACAAAAAAAATCGTATATATAATAATCAAATAGTAAATACATTTTAATCTTTTAAAACTTTAAAGCGGTGCTACTCAATATTTTTTTTTTTTATTCGACTGCGACCATAAGTATTACATTACCTAGCTCCGTAAATCTCTACTGTTAATTCTACTCTTATTTCATAATATAGGTACCTACCTAGGATGTATATAAGTATAATAATTGACCACAGATAGAAGGCATTACACAAAGAAATAAGTTTATTAAATAATGTATTTGATAATAATTTGAAATGTTGATTTTTTTATGAAAGCTATATGAAATTTAATTAAAACCAAATCTAAATATCTATTAGAATAAAGCCGATAGGAATGATAATTTAGCCAGTATTAAATTATTTATTATATAAATTATAAATAAACCGATTTTTAACGGTCATAAATCACATTTGAAGGTCTTTTTAAAAACAAAACAAGCATGAAAAACAGCTAAACCGGACGATTCGTGTTGCGTTATTCAGAGTATGATGAAGACTGGTATAGTGTATACCACAATATTATATTAGTTTTTTTATATTAATCGAATCATTTAATATATGCAAACGGATACATTATCATAGTTTATATTTATATGTATATATATATATATATATTTTACAGTTGGTACAGTTGGTAAAAGATTTTATTTTATTGGAATGCTTGTTACACACCCGCTTGGTAAACTGTGGTAAATATAGGTATACTGTTTGCTAATATTTAATTATTTAAAATATTTAAACCATGAACATAATCTGATACTCAGATATAAATTAAAATTTTTCTAGCTAGTACCTATTGTTAATGTTTGTTATAGATACTGATACACAATTATATTATCTACTCTTTGCTTTTAAATTTTTGACAATGAATTAATATTACAGTCTACAATAGAACAATACATCATAATGACCTGCGTATTAATATCGTGCGTAATAATATTACATTTCAGGTTTGATTTAATATTTCACTAAGTACGTACATAATATTATTATATTAAGAAATATCATAAACTAACAATTTATTGGTTTGTATTTTGTAATAAGTATATTGTGCATCAATATTTTTTGTTGTTTTTCAACACCTACCGTTTCTCTTTTACATAATTAGTTATTAGTTATTACTTATTAATGACATTCAAAATAATTTCGCGTGGTGAGATTTAATTTAAAAAGTATTATCATACGTATATAACTAATCTTAGATCAAAATATACGTCTCTGGTCTTGATTAAATATATGACGCCCACCATGCCGATATTTTGAATTTAACAACCCACATTTAAATAATGACACCTTTTGATCATAACAAATACATCAACACAATCATTTTATTTAAGTAATATATTTGATGAAGGTGTAATATGGAAATTTTCCATTGTAAATATATTTTTCTGCTAGTAGAGACAAAAGTACTCAAGGAAAACCTAATGAAATATATGTTCGATTGGTTATTTAATATTTAAGGTATTAAATATCTGAAAATATTTCAATTAATAGCTATATATAAAAAAAAAATGTTATTATTAAAAAATATTATACTCAAAATATTTACAAACACTAGAAAAAACTAATTGAATAACCAACAAGTATCCTAGATGTCTAGACATATATAAATTATAACGTATATTAATAAACAGTTTTATTTTTTTTTTTTATTTATTAATTTAACATAGGTTAACTAAAGTACTATAAACTCATAATAACTAAATTCAGTATAAAAAAAAATCAATAAATTGTTAAAAATACTTTAGTTAAATTTAAATCAAAATGACAAGAAAATGGAGGCTGGAATAGTAATTAAAAACCAATTATCTTTAGTACAAAAGTTATATACATATTTTATTTAAGTATAAGAAATTGGATGTATAAACATTTTAAGAAAATATTTATAACTTATAAGCTATGATAGTTATGGCATTATATTCAAAATATTACAATGTATTACAATTTAAAATTAGGTATACATATTTTATAATACAAATATAAAAAAAGTTAAAACTACCTATATGTAAAATATATAGTTTTCTAAATAAGGGAATTTCCAATATGTATTAATTTTATTATTAACAAACATTAACTATTAAGTAGTGCTCGATGCTTATTAAGTAGTACATTGAAATACATTTTAAGAAAAATAACCAATATAATTTAAAATAATATTCCGAAAATAAATCAGAACGCAAAATAAAGAATTGTAAAAAACTAGAAAATTTAAAATCTGTCTAATGTCCCATTCGATAATTTCATAAAATCATTCGTAATTTTATAAGTTTCAGTGGTCCATATTGTAAAATCGTATTTTAATAATAGGTAGCTAACTAATTTTTTTCTTAACAACATACTTTTAGTTTTTCTTAGACGCTTATTTCGTCACTTTGTTAGGATTTGATTAACGATCATCGACCTACGATGTTTACTTGTATACCCGATATTACGGTGGAATAGTAATAACAGTCGAAATTGATGGGCATCTGTATCGGAATGCGAAAATTTTCGTAGAGAAGGAGTGAGAAAAAAAAAGGGGAAAAAACACAAAATAACACACGTCATTCGGATGTTCACTAATCTTGTTTTCCGTTTAGGTCGTAGATAGCAGGGCGCGCAAGGGTTGGCTTCAAGGGATGGCGGAAAAGCGTGCAAAGGGTGACGTTTGTAGTCGTACGATGATATTAATGATGTAGTTGGAATTTATTTAACAACTGGCGGTGACCGAAAATAAAAACTGTTTTAAACTGTAGCGAACGGGAATCTATCACTGTAATTAATGAACTTATAATGACAGCACACCTATACCATTAGTGTGCGCGCTTTAAACGAATCATCTGCTGCTATGATGGTATAACTGAAGACCGAGCGTCTTCGACGAGGATGAAAGTAAAAAGCGAACACACGAAAAACATCCAAAACTTCCGTGTTACCTACAACTGTAGGTCGTAACACAATGTTCAATCATATATAATATACCCACAGACTGTTTCTTGTTGTTCGTTAGAAACTTTGAGAGCGCGCTGTCTCACGTTATGTCTGTGGAAAACCAGCTGTTATGCATTTTGCGAGTCCTAGATTTTTAATGGCAGTTCTCGTAGTAGGTATATTTATTTTTGCCGTTTAAAACCGAATGAGATGAATACCAAAGTACTCTTAATAATTGCAAAAAACGCAAATATAGATTTTGATTCAATCATCATACTCACATTATTCGCAAAAAATTCACGATACAACCAGAACAATCCTGTACATAGGTATACATTATTAGGGGTTTCTATATAGGAATTGTATAACTACATCGAATGGCAGTGTAGGTATACATACATATGCGACTAACGGGTAATTGGACCGATTGAGTCCTAAAATATTTTCCAATACTCAGCATCATGTGCGAGTGTGGTGATGCCGTTGTTCGTTTATCCCACGTCTCCTTTGAAAAATATTATCCTTATAGTTGTGCAGACACCCTTGACATTTATATATGTAATATGTAGGTATATATAGACTTTCGCGATTTCTTCTAGCACGTTCTCATCATTAATAAAATAACGTCCAACGACCGTGCATAATACCTGTCACACATATCACTATCACTACCCGGACGAATGAAGAAATAATAAGAGTCACGTGTCTTTACATCAAACAATAACGTTCACCGTATTTCCGGTCGACCACATTGGTAGTAACTAATGAATTTATTGCTTCTACAAACGTATTTCTTTAAATGCATGTTAAATCACTTGACACCGTTGTCTTATGCGTCGAGGAGATTTTCTTTTTACGATCAAATTTGTTAAATAATAATTGATGTGTGTTTGAAATATCTGCTACAATACCTACCTATAACACAACCATAGTTATGTTTTCATGGTATCAATCAGCCATCCGGTTGTACCTATTTATAAATCTGTTTAATATTTTATAAGAATTAAATTCGCAGTCGATCGTTAAGACGTGTATAAAAGCGCACCTAACACAACACTTTTGGTTTCATTTTCTGTTATAAATGAAAATATGATTTATATTATTTCTACGGATAAAATATATTTTCCTTAGTATTCAATATTACTACTATATGGTTTTGCGTTTGTAATGACGATAAGAAATCAAATTAACTATGTATTTGCATGATGTTTTTTGGTTTTAGATAATTAAATAATTTTAGTTAAAACTTCCGGGTTAGTCATGATTGCAATAGTATTTGAAATGTTAACATTAAACATTTATAATTAATAAGTAGTAATTAAAATACTATACAGTATTTGTTATTATGTAGGTACCTACTTATTTAAAATATGACATTATACAACCTATTATATTGTTTTATTATACTAAACAATTCATGCCTGAATTCATATGAATTATTTAACTCCTATTTATTGTACCTATATCATTTCTATTATTATTTTATTATTATTATTTCAACCATTTAATTACCGGATTTTGTTTTACTCGTGAATTTGTCGTGCTCTACATTGTTAATTAATCCGTTAAGTAACATTTAAAAACTAAATCGCTTCATATTATATTTACTCGACAGTCGACGCCGTGCCAGTGTATGTAGAAATCGGTGTAGGGCCAAATGACGTGTGGCTGAACGCCAACTGGACTAATGTAGTTTTAATGAAACACGTGCTTGATCTTTTTTTTTGTGTCTGTTGAGGGACAAAAAGTGTTTTTTATTATTAATTTACTTACACGTCATTATTGGAGTAGGTAATTTTCCTGAGACTTCTGAGATCTGATGGATGCAATAGATTTTCATAATGTATAATATGATTAATGATTTTATACCTACCAATGTCATTAAATTAATATTATAGAAACAATAATATTATCTTAAAATTAAATTATATGCCAAATAATTCCAAACTAATATTATAGACTTTATTCGACACTAATATTCGTTATTAAATATTTTGCTCGCTATATATTTCTTACGTGTATAAACAAAATATACCTACATAAGAAATATTTGATTCGTAGAAGTCTTAAACGTTGAAATTGTATTGTATTTCTTATAATTTTCCATTTTAATATTATACTAGAGGCTTAACATTTTATAAATTATTACTGTAACAACTAATAGCTATAATAAATATATAGAACAAAATTAAGCATCTAACGATTTAATGGAACACCTGAGTAATATGTTCTAAGTAGAGGTGGACAGATTATTTAGTTTCCCATATAATGCCATAGCGATTGAATGAAATAATATTATCACTTAATATTACTTTATTGCTATAACTATATTATTTGTTTATCATAATGTATTTATATTATTTTACTGACTGTTATTTAGTTACGTACCGATTTGCCAATCGATTGTATGAAAATGGCCATGGATGCCACAGATAGCGCAAGACTCGGCTTAAACCTGAACTTGAGCGTGCAGCCTCAATCATATCATTGGATTCAATCACCTAAAGGTACTGATGACGAGGATGAGGATGACCGTAGGAGAGTGGATGATGATTGTTCTCCGGAAGAAGAACCGGATATCCTGGAAATGCAGGTATAATTTCATTAATTAGTTTCCTATTGTAAATTGCGTATCTAAAAATAACTATATTTAGGTACTTACATTTCTAGAAAGTTTATGAACAAAATTATTTTTAATTTTTAATGTAAAAAAAAAACGTCTATGGCGTAAGCTGTAGTTATCTATATCATGCCAATTTAAATGTTTTGATTTCAGAGAGAAGAACGTGAAACCCTTAATCAGTTGGCTCGTCGTTTGGCAAGTGGACCACACGGACTGATGGGAGGTCACACCGCGTCTATGATACAGCATTTGGTTTATCGTCATCCTAATGGGATGCCAATATCCGATCAGATCGTCATGCCAATACCTTCTAGAAGACCGGCCAATATAGAATCACCACCAGGATCTAGTCGATCAGGTGACACGCCTCTTGGTCATGAATATGCACCGGAAAACGAATCATCTCTGCTAGCAAGAAAGGGTGAAGCACAATCGTGGACTTTTGAAGAACAGTTTAGACAGGTATGAACTCAAAAATTCTTACGTAACAAATATTTTTAGATTTTGAGCGTAGCGAATCTATTGACTTTACAATAGGTTATGTTATATTTTGTCTGTTATCAACATTTGGGCTATTAAAAATGCTCCAATTTTCGGCATAAACATATTTTCTGATATATGAAAGTTAATCTATTTGGTGTATTAGGGAAGTCAAAATCAAAAATTCCCAGTAGTTTGAGACAGCGTTTGCAAAAACAAAATAAATTGAAGGAAAAATGAGAATTTTTACATAAACCCAATTTTTGAAAAAATCTATTTAATATTTTTGGTGCAATTCAAAAATATATTAAGCAGCCATACAAGAGATTTTCTTCAATTATTTTCGATAAATAATTTTATGTTCAATCAAAAAACTTGAAAATCTAATACAAGGTTCCACATAAGTTGTTAATAATAGATATAATAAATAAAAGAAAGTTGAGCATACGTCCACAATACAATTGTCACGGAATTCGTGAAAACACGAAATCTTAAAATGTGTAAATTATTTTTCAGCTAGAAATTCATGAAAAATTATCTATTCGTAGCTAACATTAGAACATTTATATAATATATTTTATTATACGTTTTTCTACTTTTAATAAAAATTATTAATTTTTATGAGTGTTTGAATTTTGAATTTTTACGAAATTGGATATTCATCATAATATTATTAATATTATTAATTTAATTTTGATATTCAGTTGTTATTCAAAAATAAATAACCATAGACACTAGACATTTTGAACCAAATATTTATATTAGCATTTTCTGTACAAATTATAATATTTTAACTTTTTCTGAGGTATTTAGATTCTTAAGAAAATTTTAAGAAATTTTATCGAAATCCTGAAAATTTTCAAATTATTTTCTGTTCGAAATGCATAAAAATTTTGCTTTTCATAGCTTACATCTGAAAAAGTAATAGATTCCTTATTAGTCTTTTAACTTTAACAGAAAAAAGTGTAACTTTATTTATAGCTATGAGGTATTAATATTAATAAATCTGATTATTTATACATATATATGGCTGACTCAGCGTCTCCGCTTTGAATTGTTTTTCGTATGCAATAATTTATCATTGAATTATTTAACACATGTATTATAAATTATAATAACATAATCAACAACTATAATTGTACAGCAGAGTTGTTACCCACTTGACCACATTTTTTTTTGCTTTAGGCAACATTTTAATTTTAATCAAAAAATTAAACTTATCGAAATAAACTTTAAAATAGTAAACCTATGTTAATAGGTTTTTTTGTTACAATAAAGAGTTTTATAACAGGGTTTCAATTTTTATTAAACATGAGTATAATAGGTACCTAACACATAATAAACGCGGGCATAAAGCAAGCAATATGTTTTCTTGGGATTAAAAAAAAAATATGCAAATTAAAAACTCGTAATGATAATATCACATGGACTATATTGATACAGTTTTACTTTCGTGGGGGAGGATAAATATCTTTTTTTACGTGTACTTATTATAATTCTCGTCAAACACACACGTCGACATTGTCGCCGGTTGATGCGCGAGATGTCCTTTCTCATGGAGGTCGACGACACTCGGTCATACACAAAAGACCACAATCAGTATATTATGTATGTATATTATGGATACGTATAATGAAACAAATAGTCGAAAAAGACGATGAGAGAAAAAAAAAAGGGAAATGAATGAATGACAAATATATATACTCACACCTGTTGAATTGGTCACAAGAGACGGCAAAATTAATAAGAGCGGCAACGGCGGCGGCCGGTGGACAATACCACTACCGGGTGAGAATATTTTATGCCGTGAGAGACGGATTTCAATCGCATGTCAACCGATTTGTCATCTTCACGAAGACGCGATGACGGTAGGTTATAGGTATATATATTATTATTATAAGTGCCGAGCACCTGCCGCCGTATTATCAAGCATAACGTCGTCGCCGGCCGGTCCACGCGAGTTCTCATCGCGCGACATATGCGACTAACTTAATATATTATAATACCATCGCGGTCGGTGTCCAACCCGAGATGACCTAACACCGTGACGATATTACCTACATCCAAATCCATATGGGGGTTCAAAAATGGGGCTGTGGCGTTTAAAAAATATAAATTACGTCGAAGACGCGATGAAAATATAATATGCGATTATATAGAACACGTTCTTTATTTTAATTAGGTAGACGCGTTGAATATAATAATTATAATAACAACTGAGGGTGATTATATTATTACGTAGGGGTACTGCTTAGTGTATAATGCGTGGATCGACGAAACGATACAGTCTGAACTCTTCCCTGCAGACTGCAGTATAGGGTGAAGAGGAAAGAAAAGAAGTGTTGAAGCTTATTTTTTTTTTGTATACGTATGTGGGCATGTGGCTAGCACATATTCTGACGGATTCGATTTTTTTTTTATAGATCGCTCATTATAGCGGCCAAACAAAAAAATCAAAATCTGACGACTATTATTTACAGTGACGGCGCTAGGGGGGGGGCACTCCGTGCAAATGCCCAGGGCCCCGTGATTAGGGGGGCCCCGTGCCCCCATGTCTTCTTATTTGTTTTTCATAAATTTATGACACGCAGAGAAAAATAAATCATTTAATTTATGCACGCAACTTTAAAATAATTTTTTGAAAATAAGCTATGCGGCCTATACCGATTACCGAATTGAAAATACTACGATAAATAGTAAATAAAACACATCTCAGTCAATAATAACAACCGATAACGGCAATATTGCAATAACTCATTAGCCATTAGTTGATCACGTTTAAAACTTTAAAAATAACTCGAAAACCGAAAAATCTTAAGCTGTCGTTTACTCGTGTTACTGTTATTCGTTACTAACTGGCCAATACAGATCTATTAAAAATTCAAACATTGCATGGGACCTTTAAAATCGTTTAACCATGATTCCATGATGGAGAATCAAAAGATATTGATGCGTTTAGCGTTAGATTTATATGCAGAATTAATAATTTTCAGATTGCTTGTTAATGAAAACCAAACTCCTCTCAAAGTACTTTCAATTTTTAAAAATTCCAATGGTTCATTTCCAAATATTAATATGTTACGCTTCGGATACTTCTTACCATCCCAGTCACTTCAGCTAGCGCAGAGAGAAGTTTTTCTGAGCTAAAAATTATATAAAATTATCTCCACAATAGGATCAGACAAGAAAAGCTTTGTATGTTATTTATATGGTATCTATTGAAAAGGAAATATCGGATACAATTAATTATGATAAAATTATAGATGACTCTGTTGCAGCAAAATCTAGGAAAAATCATTTTAATTTTACTAACCTATGTATGTACACATTTGACATTTTATATGTTTTATTAAAAACAAAATACGAATACCCTTTAATTATATGTATTTTATTATAATTTAATTTACTCACTACTTACATTGACACATGAATAAATATATATATATTTTTTTATGTAGCTAACTTTTTTTGTTTTGTATGTATGTTTTATATTGAAGGTATATTAATATCTAATAAATTAAATCTATCCTCTCATCAATTAAGAATAATAAAATATATCACTACTGGTAACTGGTATCTGAAAAGTGTCTAAAGATTGTCAGATCTTATATAAAACAAAATATCAAATGTAAGTAGGTACAATTTAGTTCCATAATCAACAAGGGCCCCACCAAAAATATTGCCCAGGGTCCCAAAATATGTATAGTGCCGTCACTGATTATTTAGATCTAAAGGTTTAATAATTGAGTTTTATTCTCTTAATGCTGAAATGTATTAGTTCCAAAAATATATTAGTGATTATATAATGATCAATATTGTCTTTTGATAAAAATGATTACCTACCTGCTTTAAAATATTTAAAACAAGACCATCATATACATAGATGGATACTAACTTATTTATTGCTTATTATTTAGTTAAATATCTACTACGATTTACATTTCGTTTTATAAAAAATAATTTTCGTTATAGATAATTGTATAAAATATAATACGTATTTAATAAATAGTCTCACTCGTGTGCGTGTCTTGGGACTGTAAACTTGTTTGACCTTTAAATATCTAATATTTTCTTATTAAAAATAAGATTGATCAGATTTAATTTTTTAAACTCTATCGTGACGCATATCTAGCATTATTAATCAATCAAAAATTAAATAATTGGGATGGGCATTCTTAGAAAATCTGGATACACGTGTAATGTGTATAGGTACTTGTTAAATGATTTTGGTTACCATATTATAATAATGTATATTACCATATAGTATAGTAATGTATTCTATTAGGAACCCTCTTTTAGCCAATAAGGATTACTCGGTCTTTTGTTCTGAATAAATGTTATTTTCTATATTGACTGATTGACTACGTTACGCCCACCCGAGTTAAGTCGTCTGAAATATTGTTCCGGATTGATCAGAAATAAAGAAGAAAGGAGATATAAGTATATAAAACAAAACACAGTTATTAGATATAGTGCGAGAGAAAAAAATAGTAAAAAATTACACGCCCTACCTGATGTTAATTACGGTTTAGATGTGCTGATTGATAGGCCATCCGTACATGGGAATCTCTCGTCATTATTATAATATATAATATATATATATATATTTTTTTTCATTCTTCATTTTTTCATCTCCCTCTTTTTTACTCTTGGTATATTTCCCTCTTTGTCTTCCTCGAAAACCGATCACATTTATTTGCTTTTCCCAATTATTATAGACAATGAATAATCGCGTCCGATTAACTGGCCACAAACGGTTTTTTGATTCAGCTGACCGAATAAATGGCAGACAATCGCTCACGGGGTAATGCCGTTCGACACCTTCATATACTATTCGTCATCCATCCATCGTACAGTAGGCAACTTCTGCGTTCGGTAATTGCATCGGCGATGATAATAATAATTGTGTCTAATGTTTTATATTTTTGAAAATCGTGACTGTCGTTTTTCCGCTGTTTAGGGACATAATAAACAACTATTAATAGTTGTATCCGAAATCAACATGTTCATTCGCCGTGTGATTTTTTTTTGCTCTGCAAAATTAGTAGTCATCGTTAAATAGTTTTTAAAATTAAAACGATTTCAGTATGGTTTTTCAGTTAGATCAAAAAACATACCATTGTATGAAATTATATAGAAATACTTTATTTTTAACCCATTCAATTTGGTTAAATCTTAAGATCTTTATTCCAAACTATTTTATATTAAAATAAATTGTATTGTTTCCAACAGAAAATTAAATTATTATAAATACATTTTTACATTTTAGGATGTTGTTAAATTAAGATTGTTTCAAATATTTGTTTTAGTTTACAAACTTAATTCTTTAATTTTTCACTCATAAACTAAATTACTGTGTTGCATAGTTTTTTTATTCAAATAAAGATTAAGGCAGTTATAGAATAAAAAATTTATGAAAAATCGACATCATTCAAGGTATAAATATATTTGTACAGTTTTAATAATTTAGATAGACATTCAACTATTTCTTAGTCACGTATCAATTTGGCATGTTACCTAATTGATCAACATACTTGATCGCCCCTGGCAATTGCTAGTCTATAGGTCGTATACCTCGAATAAATTCCTTATTCATTTATTCCGGTAGCAGCCAGCTTATACACACGCAAAATCTTCGTAACTGGTATTGATTATTAAAGTTTTTTTCCCTTATGTTATTATATACCAGATGAATATCCATCATGCAAAAATATAATTGTAAAAATAATTTTTTTTAATAAAAATCTCAAAATGAATATTTTGAAAATTATCTTTCACAAATCATTATGATGGAAATGATGGCCTATAAGACAGAAATCGATTATTTTAATGACATCTAAAAAAATATATGGTGTAAGGAATTATGTAATCTAATAAATTAACGAATGTTAATTTATTTTTATGAAAATAATATTATTACATTTTTACAATTAAAAGTTTTACATACCTATAAAAGCATAATGCATTAATACGGTAATTATTTTGGGTCGAACTTTAAATAATCGATTGGTAAGTTAGGTGTATCAGTTAGATCGCATGCCATGAAATTTAACATTTCGGATAAAGGTCAATAGATGTTAAACATTTTTAGATATTTAGTTACGTTATTCTACTTATTTGTCGAACTGTACTGTTATCCTACTGCTTTCTTATTATAACAAATAATAGGAAAACAGTAGGATTTCGTGATTTAAGAATTTATGATTGCGACCATGGACGTGGTATGTAAAAAAGTAATACTAATAAATCGATTTTATTTTTAATATAAATTAAGTTTAATTAATATTGTTTAAAATTATCTTTCATATATCACATACATTCACGAACATTTTAATGTGGTTTACGTCATTTTAAAAGATTAAATAATTATGATTTGAAAATTCACATATTATATAAATTGGATGTTGTACCTATTAGAAAAACTAAATTTGACAAAACTACTAGAAATAGATTACTTGTGAAGGGAGGGAAACGAGTTGAATTGCTTTCTACAGTGTTCAATAATACAGACGTTTTTGTCGATAATATGATCCGGCTTTAGAAGAGGATAATATACCACACACTCTCGTGTCGTTTCCAATTATCAGACGTTTGTCAAATGCTTGTCGTTTCGAACCGCCGACTGTAGGCCTTGAAGAGGGTCAATAAATTCGTGGGGTGACTAATAGCTGGGGGAGAAAATTATTTCATTAATTGTTTCACAACTTAATCGACTTAATCACGTGTTTGATTCCCATATACACGAATCGTAAATACGAGTTTTGTTTGGACTCCTTCACAAAGGCGGCGAGGGTATAAAATACTATAAATGTATATTATTGTTTTCTGCTACTCGGACGTTGTGCAATCCCTCTCCAATAATAATAATTGTATTACTAACGGTTAATTAAGCAATTGATTCGATTTCATGATGGCCTAATTTCGGAATTCAAAAACGGGACGTCTTTTCAATTAATATTTTTACCTTTACATCATACACCTTGGTATATAATACATAAATAATATTATTTTATATACATATAAATAGTTATATACCTAGGCACTTTTATATTATATGCATTTTATCTATATGATTAATTAAACCAAAAAACATTTATTATGTTTTCAAAAGAAGTTATTGTAGTGACGTAAGACTTAATAAGCTATACAAATTATATTTTACTCGACAGTTGGTGAACCATTTTGAGTGATGACTGTTATTAATTCTTGAATTTTGATTTAAGTTTTTTTTCATCACAATCTTTGTTTAAAAATGTACTTAATCTTCATACAATTATAATATGCCTATATACTATATTTTTCTTTTTCACAATTTATTAATCTTTTATTTGTTGAGTATTCTAAATTCTAACGAATGTCGAAAATTGCATAAAGAATAATATAATATAATATAGTTAAGTTCTGTTAGTCGTTTTGTTTCTATATAATTTAAAATACTTTCTTCTGTATGATGTGTATCTTTTCACAAACGGCTTTTGTTTAGTTATAAAAGATTTAAAGATCCTATTCAAAATGCATATAGTAAACTGCCCGAAATCAATCTCATGTGTACTGTTGCAGTTACTACACGTGTTTACGTGTTTTTAATTATGTTATTCTATTAATTTAGTTCTATTCATTCTGGTTCATAATTTATGCAAACACATTTTAACTAATTCTAAAAGAACTACGGTTTCTTTTTATAACTCCCAAACACTAAACAATGAATATTAATTCAAAATACATTGGTATAATAGACCATGAAATATTGTATTTATGAACTCGTCATAATATATTATAAGCTAAATCCTAAGTTTCAAATCTTAATATTACAAACTTAATAAACTGAAATAACAGAACACAATAACCTTGATTTAATTTTTTAAAACACTTAGGGCCGATTTCACCAACACAGTTAATCACGGTTAAAGCTTAATCGGCCGAATTTGGCCGGTTAAATATCTGTTATCAGCCGATTAAGCGTTAACCGTGATTAACTGTGTTGTTGAAGTAGGCCCTAAGACATCAAAAAATATTAATTGTTGGAAATTTTTTTTTTTTTTAATTTTGTTTTAGAAAATAGGAAGATAATAATAATAGGCATTATAAAATATCGTTAAAATAAGTCTTTCAAGATGTAACATAATGCGGAGTTTATATAAAATGAAACATGGTATTTGAATTTGATAAAACACATACAGGTATGTCGTAGGTGTATATACTATTTACTCAAAATACTGATAAGAACTCTTCTCCAGTTCCCACATTAATCCACCCAAAGAATTCCTCGAAAAAGATAAACGCTTGACGAATGTGTCGTGTGTTATTTGAAAATATTTTTAGGGAGTGAAATTAGGAGAGAAGTACAATATGGCGTGATGAATTATTAATTATAAATATGTAAATAGTATATTATACGCGAAACTGAATATCGTACCTATATACCTATGGGTGCTCTGTAAAACGTTTTTATTGAATACAGCTCCAACGAGCAGCTATATCGTAAACTGAAAAGCATACACTATTTGAAGGAGACCATAATAATTATTGTTATAATGTATATGGGTTATCGACCCCATATACACCATGCATATGGGGTAATCATAAAATGTATAGCTTTAAGTATAAATATAATATTAAAATAATGTGCTAGGCGAGTAGAATATGAAATCTCCAATTTGTCGACCATCGAATGTATTACACTTATAATAGGTAATCATGCGATACCAGGGGATATTTTTTTGGCACGTAAATTCGTATTAACTACACGGGTATAATAAATGTGTGATCTACACATCCTGTATATATATATATATATATACCTCTAAATTTGTTTACATCGCTGTGAATATCGAACATAACGCAGTGTTTTATAATATGTGTTATTATTCTTACACGTGGTACATTCAAGAAAATATTTTGAAGTCAAGTCGCGCCGTAAATTCGTTCAGACATTATTTAATTTTTTGTTTTAACGAGTCAATCACGACCGACGAGTACCTATACACAACGTGTGCTGGACGCGGTACAGCGGTCAAAGCAGTTCGTATATAATATTATTATTACATAGGTACTGTACAGTGGGTATTTATTTCACTCTTCGTCCGCTTGTCGTGTTTGATTCCCTTCCCGACTTCTGACGATCTTCCGTCGCTACGGTGCATTAAATTCAGAGTGGAGAGAATATACCTACGCACACACGCGCACACAATATATGCTCACGATAGGTACTATAACAGTATAATTTAGGCATATTATATTATTATCTAAATGCTTTATACAATCAATCAACATTAAACTTCTCTTTGCCCTGTCTCAGTTAATATTTCCATGTAAATAGCGCGGGCGCCAATGTGCGTGTGCAGTGTGTGTACCTACTCGCCACCGGACTGCTAATCATTATAATATTTTGTGTGCGCTTATTATTTCGTCTTGCCACTAAAAAACCTACGCCCGTGATATAGACGTATTCGTATACAACGTAGACTGAGTTGAAATCGCGGGATCGATCGTTCGTTCGCATCTTTGAACAGGTATAGTTACCAAATAGATAAATACACCTACCTGCCTACATTTAGGCTGGAGCGGTAGAGACGTGAGAAAACGCGCCGACGAAAATAAAATGTACGAAAATCGTACGGTGAAAATTCCGTTTATATTGTGTTTAGCGTTTCACGTCGTGTCGCTTTTCGAAAGACCGTGATTACGTGAACATAATATTCTTTTTGTAATCATCCAGACTATAACTCTATTGCAGCTATTATAACTACTATAATGCATAGGTATCTTGTACAGCTTAAGTATTCTTAACCATATACATAAACCCAAGTATGATGATCTACGAAATACCTATGTGAACATAAACATTATATTATACACACGACGTATATTTAATAATATACAACATGTGCGGAAACAATCGTTTAGAACGCTCGAGAGCTTGTTGAAAATCATTTAGGATGATATATAGGCCATTTGGATATAGGTAGAATGTATTGAAATATTAAATTTTTAATACTGATATCCTGTATGAATACATCATATGTTATTACAAAATGCATACCGGATATATGGTGGCTAGATAAAAATAATTAAACTGTAAATGGTTTTGTACAACGAATGATGATGATGATCATAAGTCATAACACATAAACACTTTACAAATTAGTCTAGGTAAATTTATTATTATGTGAGTGTGTACATATTTTGTACATAATAATATATAGGTATATAATATAATACCTGTGTGATGGCAAATATAAAGGTACTTTTATTTCAAATTTTTTTATGGCTACTAATAATATAGTTTCTAACTATTATATTATAGGTATGCGTACAATTTTAATTAAGTTCCGAATCTGAATAATTGAAAATTAGATATGTATCATTTTATACATTGGCCCAAATTTAATTTGTTTATTGATCATTGGTATTTGGTAATTATTTATACTCAATTGTACATTTATATTATAGAGTATAATTTGAATTCTATACTAAATGTATTATTATCTTAACCGCGATACATTATGATTCATGGTAACGTACGGTTTTTGAAACATATAAATTACTGCTGTTAGAAGCTATTACAACAATTGTATATTATATACCAAGTTTAACTGATCGTCCGATCATAGGGTGGTCAAACGATTT
Organism: Acyrthosiphon pisum; assembly: GCF_005508785.2. Classification (NCBI taxonomy): domain Eukaryota; kingdom Metazoa; phylum Arthropoda; class Insecta; order Hemiptera; family Aphididae; genus Acyrthosiphon; species Acyrthosiphon pisum. The sequence goes on from NC_042494.1 coordinate 8,900,511, forward strand.
TTCGTCCACCCCAATGTTTGTCTCCAATTTAAAGGGCATATGTACATTAAGTTGTTTATAATTGTTTTTCTGTGGGAAATTTTGACCGGTGTCATCGTAGTAAACCCCAGTGTTCGCTTTTCACATTTCACGTATATTCTAAAATAATTAATTTGGCAGCTGATAAGTACTTAAAATTTTCCAAATGCACGTAACGAAATACGTATTATTGCATTAAACACAAAATAATACATTTTTAGTATTTGAATAATAAGTGAGACATTTAGATTTGAAAAAATACCTAAATAATTTATAACAGTTAAAATTTTATGGTTTGAACCTTATCTAATCAATCTATATTTCTGAGTTATATTTTAACTTTATACAAAATATATATATTTTATTTTATTTTAAATATTAACCGAAACACTGTACGTATTAGCTACATAGTTAATTGTAGTCACATACTATATCTCGTTAATTGTATTTTAATGAATTGAATATTGTTTGCTTGGTAATATTCAAGAATTTAACTATTTTCAATTTTGTTTCATTTCTAAAATTAATTTTTTATCTTTTTCTGCGTTTTGTTAGGTTCAGATTTTGATTTTATTAAGATGTCAGCTATTTTGTACCTACGCGTAGCTACGTAGGTACGAAGTTGAAATATTTAATATAATAAGGTATATTATATAATACTCATGTATAAGTAAACAAGTCCAAAACTAGTAGCTATACAGTCTACAACTTACAAGTTACAACTTATTGTATATTATAATGTATATTATGATTGCTATAATATACCTATTATTCAAGTAAAAAATGCAAAACTATTTTTCTGATAAACTATATGGCTAAATACGATTGGAACAGCAGTTATATTGACGTGACTCACGTGACACACTTCTGTATTGACAGTAGAATAATTTTCGACAGTAAAAACCGAAATTGGAGAAAACAGACAGTTCATGCGTATATTTATTACTATAATATAATAGAAACAACAAAGGACGAGATATGATAATAACGCTGCAATCCTCGCTAATGAGACGTTTTTCGTCGTTTTCCCTCCTGCGACGCATTGTTGTCATTTTTATATAATAATAATTTTTTTAAATGCGTTCAATGATTATCGGTATAACGCTCAGCGAGGGGCCTAAAACATGTTATATACGCGCACTAATCTACACCTATGCGACGAGTCCTTTTATTCGTGTTCACGAGACCATCATCTCTTAAGACCCTGTCCACCGGGTGTTTGTGCAACTCAATGAATACAAAAACCACGCTCGTATGTATGTGTGTGGTTAACCAAATGTTGACACCTATACGGTGTGTTGACAGTACCTACATATATTTTTTTAAGGGGGAACGGTGGCTGGGACTGTCAGCGGATTCGTCATCACAATCTTCAATAATATAACGATAAATGATAGGTGACTGATAAGGTTAATCTTTCAAATCTTTACGATACGGTCATAAAATAATATTATCTCATTATTTCGTTTTAATCACATAATCGAATAGGTTATTACCATATTATGTTTAATATATTAATTACACATAGACTCAATCGGTTCTGGTTTGTAAACAACGAGACAAGACAATATTCTATACAATGAGACTTGGAATATTATTAGAGTTACGACATTTTGTCATTTTATGGTTTGTCTAGGGAAGTTATATACAATGGTTTTCTAGTTGTTATGTAAATTACGCACAACTATTTCTCTTTTTGCGAGGCATTTTGAAAATAAAACAAACAGATATTTTAAGTATAATAAATAACTATAGCAAGGTAGGTGCATACGTTTTTAAGACCTTGTGTTATTACTACGTCATATTATTTTAATTCTAGAATACTTTATTAGAACTGTTAATTATTTCATTGACGTTTTGTTGATACAGTATACAGCAGAATATTTTAGATTTATTAATCTGAAACTTAAAACATTTATTAAATTACTCCGCGTCCTCGCTTATTTGATTTCTAACACCTTGTGTATTGTAAAACATATTTATTATTTGATTCGAAGTAGAATCCGTTTAAAATTTCAACACTTGAGTCGATTTAAAAAATACACAGTGGGCGTATCAATATTTTTTTCTCGCTACACCGGTGATTAAGTGCCATGTACGTATCGATTTCATCCCATGATGATGTATCTCTTTACATTCGTCGACGTATTTGTTTTATTTTCTGTGCATAACCAACTAAATAATAGTACATAAGTGGTCTAAAGTATACCTAATAGTATAGTTTTAACGCACCTTGCGTTTAGGTTTTCGATTCTTTTACGAAATAAATACGTTTCAGTCGTACACGTATGACGATAACACAGCAATAATAATATTATAATATTATTATAATACATGTTTTGGTGCGTAGATATATGTAAATCGGTACTCGGTCGATGTCAAAAAAAACAGCCACGGGCCAGTGTTTCGGGCACTCGGGTAAAATGATGAACGACCGCGTCCGTTGCACAAGGATTAAAAAATTATTATTATAATTCAAACGCCCGACTCCGTATTATATTAATATCGAATTACATCCGATTGCTGCTGCAGTGGTTCGTGACTGCGCGGCGGTCGTGCACGCGTGGGCCGGTCTCTTCAGAAATCAAACATTATCGCGCAAGCTAATAGGTTACGATGGACTATAATAATATTATATTATATTATCATTATATATTATATACATATATTACACCCAGTGTGATAGTGAAAACGAGAAATTAAATTAAATAATAATAATAATAACAAAATCATAATATACGTATATATATATATTATAATATAAACAACAATATACCAATAAACAATGCTCGAGTGCCCCCCCTCACTACTACCCTCTCATCATCCGCGGTGAATTTTACCACCACAACCCATCCTTCCAGCCTATACCATATACCGCGCGCCGCCGTCTACCCGAATGTGTAATGCCCGGGAGATTAGGTCTCGATCACAGTGGGATCACTGCCATTAAACAATAATCACAATATAAATAATAACAATAGGAGAGGCAAATAGCTGCAGATACGATAAACGGCCGGTAATTAATATTATTTTTACTACCACGCCATGAAAAGCCAATTAATTAGACGCGCATTAGACCCCTTGAACTCCGCAGGACCTCCGATCGGACCGCTTTCGTGTGCGTAAAGGAAAAATCCTACGTCTCAGATTTTTTTTTTTTTTATTATTATAAATTTTTTTTTATTATTATTATTATAATTATTAATTTAACAATGACACGGAAACCATTAATTTCGTTTAGCGCGGTTCGCTTACGGAGATATGTATATAATGCGTGTAGACTGTAGCGTGGAGTGTTACGATACGGACCGAAAACAAATTCCATCATATATTTTATCTGTATAGAAAAATAGAAACTATGTACACTCCATTGGTATTTACATGCGGATGAATTCCTAAGCGTTTAATTGCCGTGGGAACAATTGTCTTTGCGCCAAGTAAACGTGTTATTAAGGTGTCACCTAGGCAGGGGAAAAAAACTTACTTATATAATGTTGCGTTTTTAATAATATTTGTTTGATGAACGAGTAAAACATATTTTTTGCCTTTTAGACCTAACCTTTTGAGAAATTAATTACGTGCAGTCTGTTAAAAAAAATTCCCAGTAATTCTTGTCAAAACGATTTTTAAACGTTTTGTTTTAAAATAGGATTATACTATTTGACAAATCATAATGCACCGTGACCTACATCATAATATTATGTACCAATACTTCTATCGACAATAAATAAAATATACCTACCCTTGCGGCTACGCTTGATTAATGATATCATTGTTGTTATATTATATAATAATTATTTATATAAACATAGCCACAACTTGCAATGTGAATATTATAAAATCAAGTAAATTCAATTTTAAATTTTAATGAGTGTGTTCTAGAACTATTGTGTTACGAAATTTCGTGATATCTATAGACGTTGTAAAATTATACATTATTTTATATTAATAAGATGTACCAACTCTCGATCTTATTACACTTCCAAAAACGTTTTCTACAGCCATTGGTCGTTGGTTCGTGTCACACTGTCACAAGTTCCAGCAGTAATGCAGTATACATCGACCTTATTAATAATTATTGTTTTTACATAGGTAGCACGTTCATAATCTATAATATCATATTATAAAAGCCAAAAAGTACAAACCTTTAAAATACATAAATTAATTCACAGATGATTTCTGTTTTTTGTATACACACCCGTAAAAAGTTTACTTGTGTTACGAATGTAAAACTATAGTCACAATATTGACTTATACATTTATATTTTTTAGTTATACACGGCGGGCAACGAAACGGACAGACGCAGTTTCCTGGATTCGCTGTTCAGTTACATGCAGGAACAAGGTATGCGACATTTTTGTTATTATTATTTTGTTTCTGGAGTAGCATCGGTAATGTCACTACTCATTTGCGTACAATGTTAAAAAAAATAATAATAATAATAACTTAAATGGAATATAATGGATGTTTTTACGATGCTACAATTCTAGTATATAATATTATCGCAAAAAAATATAAAATATATTCCATTCGTGTAATGTTCTTTAATGAAAAAAATGGTATAGTCCACGTAGTTTCCATAAAAACTGATATTATTAAAATTAAAATATATTATTTCCAAATTATCTAAAGACGAGCGTGTAATGATTTATAGCATGTAAAATATAGCTATAAAACCTCGACATTCTTGACCATTAACAAATGAAAAATTTAATATTATTTAATTTAATTTGCAGTAACAGAGCACGAGTATCGGTTTCTCCGTATATAATTTGTATACGGTTTTTAACTGCTCTATGATTGTATTGTTATTAAGAATAGGTACCTTTGTAATTATAATTAAATATAAAGCATTTTTATTTAAATATCCTTTTAAGAATATTACACTGTTACAAGATATTATTACTATGAGACATGTATGCACCTATCTATAACAATACGAACAATATATAATATTAAAAGTCATAACATTATAATTTAAAATTCTTGGCCTTGCATAAAAATGGATGTGAATAGGTACTTCGCGTGTAGAAACAAGTTGTGTAAATTCGAATCTACAAACATGAGCGTATTTTATATCCCTTGATTCTTTGTAAAGCGAATTTTCATGAGTCCTGCCGAAATCGTAAACGTGACGTTTAAAATCGGATATTAAAAAAAATCGACCAAAACGTATAGATTTACGGCCGCCCGGTTATACATTGCCTCCGCGTCTGTTCCAAATAAAACACGTCTCACGCATGTATTATATTATATATTTTTCGGTTTTTGTTTTATTTGGCTATAAAAAAGTATCGGTTTTATTTTTATTATTTCATTTAATAATAATGGACTCGGTCTCTGTATAAGGTTTGTGTATAGCCAACCTAATATAAAATATTCAACATTGCAACACAATACCAATTTCCGACAAGTCTGTAATAATAATCGAGCGGCCGTGTTATTGCCTTTTTTCTCCATCTTACGTTCGATCTTCTCTTTACCATTATAACAATGCCTTTAAATTTGATGATTTTATTTCAAACTCAGGTCAGAGGTCGGAGTTAAAATTGTTTTTTGAAATATATATTTTAATCTGTTCAGTTTGTATTATAGGGCGTATGCCCCTGTAAAGATCAAATTCCCATACCGTATTAGTTGGTATGTACATAATTCTGAATTAATTGCGAATTTTGCAATAGCCAGGTATTAGGTACTTACATATACCTATAGAGGTTATAATATTTATAATCACGTCAACTAGACTTTATAGGAATTAATCTTTGTAGCAAATTGTTTGACTATATTATCGTTAAACATTATAAAATACAACCCTGCAATTAAGCTAAGCAATTTCTGTATGTATAGGTATAGTTATTATATAATTATATTATTTTAATCAATGATGACAAAAAGTAATAAATTAGTCATATTGTTATTTATTTACTAAAATTTTTAATTTTTAATGTGTATATAAGTAGAACATATTTTTAAAAAGTTTTTAAATACTGAAAACTTATATCTATATATTTCAGCAAGTGTTATTTGATGTTTGTTAATAATGAACAATACAGTTGTGAATAATATATTAAAATTGTTTATCATATTTTAAACTATGGTATAATATTAAATAGAAAAACATTAAGTTGCTGGGTGATACGGATATTAAAATCTTCAAATATATTTTTCAAAAGTATAACCCATACATATAAAAGTATAATAGTCAATAAATCATACTGCATCGGTGAATTTTTTATATTTTAATAACGAATTGTTGGATTTTGTGGTAGGCTATATGTTTTTTACATTTATTTTTTGTCCGTACCTCACACACGTTGACAGTTGTATACCTCGTGCAATTGAATACCGAGTGGAGTCTATAAACTGTACTACACGGCCTGAACCTACCCGTAATGTAAACATTATAATATAGTATAAACGCGAAAGCATTGGCGTGTCCGTAACAATCATTATTATAAAAAAAATCATAATTACCGAATATAAACGCGCACACTCGTTAATTTATTATTCCGATCACCATGCGATGGGGAAAAAAACCCGAATTCCCTAATAACGACAAATGCCGTCTAATGATGTTTTGCAATTTGGTAAACTATACATATGTAAATATTAATTTTCAGTTCATTACAATATTAATAGTAATATGTTAGTTTTATGATAGGGAAAGCAATATTCCGAAGAAAAAAATTATAATACGTACAATGATTTTCATTTAAAAAAATATGTGTGTCGCTACACAATGCCGGCAACAATCCTATAGGTGTGTAATAATAAACGGCAATTGTAAATGGGTAATTAGCACAAATACAATAAATTAATTTACACTATTCACCTGTTGTGTTATTTTCTAAACAAAATATATATTATTTCTACTATACGTACATGCAAAATGGTAATTTTTTATTTAAAAATAATATCATTATTTTTGTGGCCTTATATCTATGAAACACCTGCTATGATGCATCGTTATATTTATATGGGGAAACAATATAACTTAACATTTCTCGTTATTTTAATCATAATTTTGGTATTCGTTTTCGAATAAATGTTGATTTCTTCATTACAATAAGACATAACTATACGTATATAGATAGTAGATACACACCCCAACTGGCGACCTTTTTTTCAAAGCGCTCAACAGTTTAATATAGAGGTTTATTATAGCGGTTACAATAATTTGTATTATTACCTCGTTAAATTTGAAAAGTAATATTGACGCGTAGGTATTATACGTATGCATTACGTTCTATAGATAAAACGTTTTTCAGTATTGAATTTACCTTGAAAAAGATACCTACCACAAATAGTTTATTGTACCTACGTACCTTATAAGTAATAACTTACCATTTGTACGTTTTGACGGATATATAGTATATCAAATATAAATAAATAATATAATAATATAATATGTGTGTGTACATATATATTAGTATTTAATATTATATTATGTTAAGTAATGACAAAAATATTAACACATTGTAATTATTTCTAAGAAAAAAGATATATTTTATGTTTAGTTTGAATTTGAAATGGTAGTTGGATATATAGTTAAACAATGACTAATATTTATCAGATTTTTTTATGAACTATAGTGCAAAATTTTATTGCTTTTAAACCACAACAATGTACAACACACTGAAACCAATATTCAAGTTTATATTTTACACTTGTACCCACATAACCATTACAAATAGTAGTAATAATCAATATTTAGTTGCAATCGTTCTTTGGTTATAATAATTGTGAGCTACACGGTGGTCGGTGAAATTTATTGAGACTTGATATGCATTGGACGACCATTATTGTAGGTAAACGCTGATAAGTGATAACTGATAACAATATACTTTATTAAGCGTGTAATTAGCTGCACATACTTCATATCATGCGCAAGCTTAATAGTTTTTTGATAACAAAATACTTACTGTGGTCATTCATTTGCACACTTTCCGTTAGCAAATTATACACGTATGTGACTACAATATTTTTCAACTACATACTATAATATAATAATATACTGTATTTTTTAAGTAGATACCTTATTACCTAACCTCATACTATTTTGATGTAAAATTCTTCAAAACTTTCGGAAAAAATACGTTTAAGTATGAGTAAATGACGTATATATTATCACTAGGTAGGTAATCAATTTTATAGTTTATTTTGAAATGGTGAAATATATTTATATATTCATACATTAATCTTCTTAATTTGTTATATAATTAGAAATTTAACACATTTTATTACAGAAGATTAAAGTAATGAAAAATAAATCAATATAATTTTATTCTTGATCATTCGATGGATTCGTCATAACTTTGAACTGTATACGATGTAGGTATAAAGGTAATATTTTATTTTCAACTTGTTAGTATGACACACCTATTAATTTATAGGTAGTTGGTTAGGTACAGTCGTACAGACGTACAACCATATTCGGAGTCAAAGTATTTAGTGACATATTATTACAATAGTGTATAATACCTAATGATCGCCGTCAATAAATGCAGTCTTATAATATTTATAGGCGCGTACAAGTACTTACTGATGCTGAGTGTTCATTGTCTGTATGGAAATCGATTATAATAATAAGTGCAGCGTGCCCCTTAATAATAATAATAATAATAATAATAAATACGTCAAGTATGAAAGTCATAAGCGATTATTGTAATTAGTTCAAACAGTGGTCGTCCCAAAACGGCAGCGGCGGTAGCTGCAATAATAATGGTTACACATACCGCCTATATATATATATATATATATACAACATTTTCTAATAATATATAATATAATATATTCTCATTTCTCGTTCCAAATCGATCGTCGCCATACAATATTATAATATATATTGATGAGCATATTAACTGGGTCTGCACCATTATAATAATACATAATATATTATATTATTATACCTATACGCACCTATACATAACATTATTCCGAACCGTAACCGAATAATTATGTATAATTTTTAATTTTCAAATGCAAATGGACGTTATTATTATTTTTAAAGGTTTAATTTTTCTTTTCTTTTCTTTTCTCTTACATTCTTACGTACCTATATATTATTATATTATAGGTATTCCTCCACGACAAGGAACAACCATCCATGCGCATACATTGTTAAATCCGATATGGGCATCCACCTTCGTAATTACATCATCAGTAATATTAGTAATATTATTTTTTATTATATCTATAGATGTGTTGTACTAGTATGCGTGTGTGTGCTATGTGTGCATGAATATACAGTGACGTCGTTTATATTAATAATATTTCTCCATCACGGCCGATTTTTTATTGCGTTTTCCAGTCAATATCAAAAGACACCGCGATTATAAAAATATTATACATCTGTACGAATAGCGTTTAATACTTGTGAATCGGCCTTCGGCTGTATAATTCATCTATAGCGTTGAGGTTTTTCGATATTTTTTTTCGTCGGGTGTACAGGGTGTTCCCTCATAACGTTGTGTACCGTTTGGTATATTATATATATGCATGATGTACCTATGTAAGTATATGTATAATATTTTATTAATAACAATTATCGTAAATATTGTTATTGCGAGCTATAGTAAGTATCAGCTAGGAATCACATAACCATCGTCATTTGTCGTCTTAAATAATAAATCAACATTTAAACTTTTATTATACGTCAAAAATATATTAATTAATAATGATTATTGTTTTGAAATTAAACGATCGAACAGTTAATTTTTTTTTACAAGGCGTCATGATGTTATCTAACGGTGTCCTCTTTACAATATTTATAATATATAGGTACGCACATTTTGCAAAGTTTTAGATGCCTATACAAATTATGTACGCTATTATTCCGAAGAAAGGTGTTTAGTGGTTGAAAGTATACGCTGTAAACGCACTAAAATTAAGCAGAACTAATAAGTCGTTATTAGATAGGTAGCTACTACACCTAGTAATACTATATACATAAAGTGCCTGTATGGTGGCATGTCGGCGTGATGTTTTCTTATGTTTTTTTCGCGCGACACAGCTGTGCAGTGTAGTGTTTAATACCTATACATAACTTCATGATAATAATATATAAAGACGTAAGGCGGGAGGGTCCTCATTAAAAAATGTTAATAGTAATATCTCAGTCCGTCGTTAAAATATCATATATCACTGTAAGGGTAAAATAATAAAACTACACAACAAAACTTTCGATAAAACAATAGCCGCACGATATAATTATTATTATACACCTACCTATATGTACTCTCGTATAATATGATGCACGTATAACATTATTCACACACTATGTGTACACCCTATGTCTGAGCGGTCGTGGCTTGAATTATTGTTAGTCTTTAGTGTGATCCGATTGCGGCCGGAGGCTCGCGGCGCATTACATTTCGAATAATTAATTACAATAGTAGATTTTTTTATTTTCAAAAAATAATTATCGCCGCTCTTGGATATTATTCCCATCAATCAGCAGGGTCGTGATTTCGGATCATTCGATCACTCTCATCTACCCTGACGTCGTCATCAATCCTCCGCATTTGGCATCCGACCTGTATTATATCCAATGTGTGTACGTCTATGTGCGCGCGCGCTCGTGTTGAGTGCGTATACCTAGTGACCTCACTTATTACCTAGTCCATCCGAATAAAGAAAGATAAAATGCGGATAAACGTAAAATGAACATATGAAAAAACAAACAATAGTGCACGAGTCTTCAATATTTTAAATCAAAAGGTACAATAATTATCGTGATATTGTCTAAACCGATTTCTTTTTCAGTCTATTATTTCTAATGATCTTTCGGTTTTTGACGAAATATTTAACGACCACTCAAGTATACTGTGATAGACTGATGCGTATTTTTCGTAATACCTAATACGGTTGGTCACATTGTCACATACTACATGTCTACATAGTACATGCATATTAAAAAATATAAAAAATATGATACGATAATGTTACATAATACGAATAATAGAATAATACGATGGTTATATATTTGTATTGTAAGGACTGGGCGCATATTCATAATATAAGTCGTAAATTAATTTTTTTCTTCAGCCAAGACTAAGCCGCAAACACCTATTATGACACCACTCTGCCACTATTATGTGTCGATTGGCGACCGGTTATAATGCGTTCCAATATTCATGCATGAGTTATGAATCCGAAAAGCAAAAAAATTGGCGGGCATTTTTGAGCTATTGTGCTACATGACGCGTTTTATAAATTCGTCAAATCACTTTTGTTTACATAAATTCAAATAATAGTATTGTATTTAATGTTTAATTATTATTTTCGATCAAATAACTAGATATTATACCTATACGTTTTTATTTCATTATTTGTTCAGAATTAATTTATGTGTAGGTATATTCCTAGATCATTTTTATCATTGCCAAAAAATTACAATACTGCAGTTCATTTTAAATCATTTAGGCTCTGGGCACAATGAAAATTAGTGATCATACTGTAATATACAGACCTGATTAGGCATAAGTACTTATATAATTATATAAAAAATACAAAAATATATACATATTATATTATAGGTACCTTGTAAAAGTGATATGCATGTAAATATAATCAAAATATTATATCTATTATTAAATAAAAATTGCCTTTAAAATTACTTTTTTTTATCAATCATTATACTTCAATACATAATTACTTGTAGAAAATACTATATACCAATTACCTATATAAACACCAAAAATGACTCTAAATAATTTTGGTTTGAAAACAGTAAAGAGGCATATTAATTATAAGAGCTGCAGTAAAGTATATAGTTACATCATTCTAAGTTTCAAGTGGGGGGAAAACGGACTCAAAAGTTTTTAACCGTTATAGCTATACTACGCAGATATATTATGAATTTTCAAATTAATTATAATTAATTATGTCTTTATTACAAACAATCACTGCATTATAAATTTCGTATTTGTTAATATTTTCTTAAAGTGTTAGCGTTTTTAATGGGCCACGAAGTGCACAGGATCAGCTAGTCAATGTATAAAAGGAACTCATTAAGGATTAACTAAATTAAATACTTTGCTCTTTAATATATTTCACTCATTAACTATAATAGGTATTAGGTTATGTTCTTCATATTTTGTAGAAACCATTAACTATATTAAGGTTTGACAATAATTGTCCAATAATGTTTATAATATATTGATATGAATCAACCAAAAACCTACTGATTTATTTCGTTCATATTAATAATGATCAGTATTAATATAAATTAGTTAATTAATAACTTAATAGGATTTCTTGTTAAATATATAGTCCGATAGTTTTAATAGTTAAGAAAAATTAAATTTAGTCATTGACTGTAACATTGTGAGATTTTTGTTTTATACATTATACAAATGACCTATGTTACATTTTTAGCGATAAAATAAAAATATATAAGGAAGTATCTATTATTTCAATGAATTTCTTTTCACTACTTCTATAAACGGATATAATTGTAACAAATGGGGTTTTGGTATTTCAACACATTTTTATCGATTTATCGGACAAATATTCTGTGTAGGTAGTTGTTGTTATTCATAATTTGTCTGCATAATATTATGTATAACATGCCAATGACAATGTGCACCGAAAGGCATAATATTATCAATTGCAATAATTATTTATCGCATTACGCGCCTAGGAAATAATAAAATGTTTCTTGTGTTTTGGCACTGTTGTATCCCAATATTGAAATCTCTTTACTTTACGGTCACATGATGTCATAAAACCACACGTACAGGCACTCGGTACATATTGTATACCACCATTGTGGCTTGGCAATACAATTTTGATCAATGCAGTATGCACATAATATTATACAGCCGCACTCCATCTATAGATTGTCGTGGAAAAAGGGATTTCCCAGTGACCGCTTTAGAATTTCACGTATGTGAAATAAAGAATGGAGATGTACGAAAAATATAATGCGATTTCGGTTTTACTTTTGTATAGGGACACGTCACAACACTTCGCCGGAATGTCACCCCGATCATAATAAGAATATAATATAATATCTATTATATACATAACACACTTAAGTAACTCTACATACCTAATATTATATTAACATAGTGTAAATATAGTATGCATAATATTAATCTAACCTACACAATAATATTATATTATAAACACAATGTCATTATTGTACACATATGCAGTTGCAGTATATATACGTAAAATATAATGTATCGTTATGGTTCACTATAATATTCGCATCGGGAAAACATTTCGATTGCGAATTGCAAAATCAAAAAGTCATGTACAAAAGCAATAAAATTTCACCAAACAATGTTTTAGATACCTATTAGACAAAAAGGTTTATGTGTGTAAATTATACTTTTCAAGAGCTAAATAATAAAACGTGTTTGTATTGTAAATAAATTATACATATTATTGTATATTATTACTAAATTTACTGTTGTTGTTACTATATTATTATTAGTTATAAATGTTATAATATAGCGACGCGCGTTGTCGACGATGGTATCATGGTTATATAGTGGTTAACATGTTGGACGGTTTTCTTCGTTCTCTGCGCGTGCAGTAGTTACTTGTGAAATAATAATTATTTGGCCGAGATTATTGTAAAAACAATAATGTTATAAAATATTATATTCGCGACAAAATTCAGTGGCTACGTTTGCACAATGTAGGCCGTCGGACTCGTTCGTATTTATTATGATATTATATTATTATATTATCGTGTTTTTTATGCCGTGAAAAAATGTGTCGACCTGCGTCCGGCGATAATAATATAACGATTGGCATTGTAATAAAATATATACATAATATCATGTATATATTAATATTATATGGGAATGTGCCATATCTTGTTCTCGGACCTCGGTATAGATAAAGTGAAGGGGTATATTATGAATTACAAGCAAAATAAAACCAAAATATTTTTGTATGTGTATGTATAATATTACTAATTTATAATTTTTATTTGCTTAAAATATATTGCTCATTGAATTGCATTATGAAATGTATTTAAACTATACATTCAAAATAACAAATCGTTATTTTGTTTTAGTCAAAATGTACAACAATTTTTTCCTCATTCCCCAAATAAAAAATTCGCCCCTCAATAAAATATGTATCATCATGGACAAATGTAAAATATATTATAACATTATACGACGAGATCGCGCGTATACATAATATTTATTATATTAAAACACAAATACATTGAACAGCGTATTTCGGAATGTACCATATTATATTATCACTGCTTTGTTAGCGTAAAAATGGTAAAAATCTCCTATAACCTAACCGGAAAATCTTAAATATTTCAAATAGTTCAAATCAATGTAATTTATTTTCTCTTAAATATATAGATATAATGAGTAGTTTTATACAAAATGATATAATATAAAATTCGTGAAAATTAAAAATGCAATAATCTTAAAAATACATTTCATAAAATATTACTTTTATACAGTTTTATGTCGTTCACATTATTATACGGCTTATGTCAATTTTATAATATATCGAACTATGTAGGATGTTTGCAATAATATGTCGGTCAATAAACCCACATAAAACCGCATTGAATGTAACAAACTGTTGTCAATGATGTATTTTTAGGCGTTGACATTGTAGCAGTGAGTGATTTATGAACGTAAGACGCACATTCCGTTTAAAGTTTTGACGTCGGTTAAAAAAATCGTTTTCGGATGGGTGACCAATATAACACTCATATATATTTTTTAATATCCCGTAGAGGAGTATGTCGGCCACAACTATAACATCCCCGTACGGCTGTGCAAAAAATTACGTTTGGTGATTGTATATATTATATAGTTATGAAGTGTTAGAACGGAATATCAAATAAATTTTCTTTTACACAAAACAAAACAAACCTGTCGAGTGTGCGCGCGGCTATTGCATTTTTCCGTCCTCCGTATCGCATCGCAATAGTTATTCGGAAATTCGCCGACAAAAGACCTCATACAGAACTCGTTCGCAGAACATAAAACAACGTATCCGCAATATTCGAGAGTAAATACCGAAATTTTTTTTTTTCGTCCAGCAGTAAACCACAATGGCCGGGCGTTAATAATACTTGTATTACAATTTGTGTTTCTCGTATATACGAGTATATATATATATTTTTTTTAACCCCGGCAATAAAACTGTTTTTAATAGCTTGTCGGCGGCTTACACTCTCCCCCGGTCAGACTCATTTTTTTTTTATGTTTGCTATTAAACGTCGTAGATTAATAATATTTTTAGATTATACGATTATCAGAAACATGTCGTTTAAATCACCGGAGAGGCTCTCTGCGTGCACGGTGGCCCTCTCAACATGTAATACAGCTGCTATATAGTGCAGCGCAGCAAACGATATTTCCGAAGTCATAAAATTATTCGTCCGCGCTGTACGATTTAGATTTTTAACTGGGCATAAAGTTATTTTATTATTTTTATTATTATTATTATTATATTTTTGCACAATTGTTCACATTTTTCATCTCGAGATATTATACGCACAATCAACATAATAATTGGTTTCAGATCATAAAAAACAGACGAATCTACTAAAAGTAGGTAGATAGATAATAGGTATACAATACGTATATACTTTGTGGTACTAAGATATTACTGTCGAAACAAATGATAATAAAATAAAATGTGTTTACCTACCTAAGAGTTGGGACCTAGGTACGTCTTATATAATCGCCATCTACATAATATACAGGCATTACACATGTAATAAACTTTTTTTTAATCTGTAATAATTACATGATAATATTATTATGATCATCATTTCTAAACGACATATAGTGTTATAATAATTTGCTCGAAAAGTAAAACTATTAATAATAAATAGCAATTAAGTTCAAGACCGTCAAATAATAATAAATAATCATCCCTGTGTTATTATTTCTTTTTCAATGACGCACTCATTATATTATAATAATATCTTTATAATATAGCGTTTATATGTATATTGTATGTATAGGTCTGTGTAAAATATTATGTACGTATAGGTATAAACGTTTGCCAACTGCTGCAGTGTTTATTGTAAGCGATTAAAATATTATAATTGTTGTAAGTATCTCTAGAGGTATGGTACGCGTATGATATATATTCTATGAGCTGTTGGTGATTCGGTACGGTCGATTTACGCGTGGTGAATAAAAAATGGAAAAATAATAATAACAAGATAGACTGTGTGTGAGAGAGAGTGAGAGAGAGAGAGGTTGAAAGACGGAACGGGACGCGTACAGAAACGTGTATGACGGCACACCACCAAACATAATAATAATATTATGTATTACAGTCCGAGAGAGTAGAGTCGAGTCGAGTACCACGTCGGTATAAAATATTTTCGATTTGATTAAAAACATAATAATAATAAAATCGAGAACGATCCGCTTTTATACATAATATATAATATTATGCGCACGGGTATAATAAAAACACGGTTTAGCCAATAAATCAAAAACCTTTTATCTTTCTCGATATGCGGGCAATTACGATCTCTCCAGGGTTCCTTTATGATGCGATATGATACCTGCGTCAACGTTGCCGTGTTTAATATTAAACACAGAATTACATTTAATACGATTATAATTTATAGTGATAAAATACACAAGGAATTGAGTTTTTAAACGTTTAATGTATCGAGTTAAAATAATAATAATAATAATGTTGAATGCAATATTATTAAAATTACGTTCGAATCGTGTATTGGAATTATTAGAAGTGAAAAAAAAAGTTAACACATCGGTACAATATACATAATAATTCATCTTGCCATCTATATTAAATTGAAAAATCATAATACCGGCCGTCACTGTTCCGAAGTATTGTTAATAGCTTATTTATCAAATATAGAAACGAAAATAATTGTTGTACAAAAATAATAATGCAAAGACACACTGGAATATTATAATATTATATCGTTGTAAATAATTTATTCCAATAATATAAAATATACACAGGTAGTAACCATTTGATAATAATATTATATACATATAAAGTTGGTATGTACCTCGTGCGATTTCATCAGGCCGTGGACGCGAATGAATGGTAAAATCAGTAAAAGTTTGCGTTCACGGTCTGTAATGTAAACGCACTTTAGTAGCTTTTTGTCTTATAAATTATATACATATTTCAAAGATTATTTTATAATTGATTACTTTTTCAAACGACGAAAGAGCTAGCTGCTAGGTAATAGTTTATGGTAGTTACCCATATCGTATCTAACAGTGAGAGTGCCTTTAAAAGTCTATTTTTATTTGAGCGCAAAAAAGTCAAACATATAAACATAGTAGTAGAATCATAAAATTATCTCGAGCTTTGCGCCTCATCGCCACAATACATTATATTTTATGATGTGTTTTATGGTAATTTGTAGCTCGATCACTCATATATTCAAATCATCGATAATCCAATTAAATCGGACGTCATCGAAATTATAACTAACACATAATAATAAATAGTGTATTATTAGGTATATTGTATAGGATTTTATCAAGTAATTTATTAAATAAAAAGTCGAACGTGCGGAAGTGTTGCAGACAGCAGACAGTATATTATTATAAAGGTACCATACGACGAAATGGTTTAAATTCGGTTTTTGTCTCGTATACGAGTCCGTGAAAATCGCTAATGGCGTTAGCCGCGCTTACGCCCTGCTCACACTGCAATCGTCGACTCGGAACCAGACTAATGATAATGCGTATTAAAATCAAATGTATCCGTCTCGTGCGACGGAACACGTGGCCAACACATTTTTTGAGCTGCGACCGGTGGTGTTTGTGAATGCCAAAACCCAAACAGCCAAGGTTTTCGGTAGGTATAATGATTTTCGCCTTCTGCCTGTAATAGTGGTTTATAAACTAGGTAATATAATATACGTATAACACAACGCATGTATAATTCAATAATATTATTACAATATCTAATATCAATGTGGATGCCATCGCCCATCACATTTTAAACTGTTCTGAAATATTACGAGACCGTAGGTATCAATATTTGTGTCAGTATTACCTGATTAATATTTAATTTTTTATTCACACAATATAAAATATTATTCAAACACGAGTCATATAACTCATAAAAGTAATAGCTATTTAACTAATAAATAATGTATTTCAAACATTCTAAGATTATTAATTGTCTTTTTAAGGACTATTAGTATCGGGTTTTATAGAGAATAGAGAAATGTTTGAATTCAAAAACAAACAATAAAAACAAAATTGTAACAATATTTTCTATTATAGCTATCCTGCTATTATACGTTTACAATATTAATACATCACGACGTGCTTGTGGATGTTTGTTTGATAAGGAATAGGTATGCATTAATAATATGCGTCAATAGAAACATTATGGAAACCAGACACAAATATGACGTTTTATGTATAGGTATTCGATCTCGAATCCAATATAGAGGTATAATAATATCTACAGCCATTTAGGTATAGGCTATATCGTGTTATTATATTATTATCTTAATGTAGTCGATTATTATTTATTTAGCCTTGAAAATGGATTTCGTTTTGGTGCGAGTTTATTATTATTGACGTTTGAATAATAATTGTATAACAACATATATACCCACCTATGTATATATAATATTATATAGGTACGGGCACGTAAATAAAGCGTTATAGTCATTTGCAGGAAAAAAAATATCGATTCTCTTTCGATTTATTTGCTTAACGGGTGGTAGAAGGGGGGTGCGTTTATAATAACATTGTGATACCGATAAGAATAATAGAATACAGTAATAACACTATAATATAAAACCATCACGCGAGTGTATATATATATATCAATAATCGATAATGATATTATCATCATTAATAGAAGATAGTATAAGGATACGAATATATAGGTATCCAACCTGTATATATTATGATGTTGTGTGCATGTATATACTGCACTTGTTATTACCCACATGGTTATACATACTGTAATATTATTATATATAAATGTAGGATATCAAAAGGATCACAGACGACCGAGTAAACACCACAGCGCGTTGTCATCTGTATACGCACAGTACTCCGTGGCCGGGGAAATGATTTAATAGTTTAATACACATGATTGTGTCGCGTATTGAATATAATCTGTGGGTTCATTATATTATAACGTCAAGACACAGGTCCTAAATGGGTACATAATATTATATATATATATAGTTGAACTTATATCCCGTTGTTTACCTCGGCAGTGTCTATGTGTAAAACGTATGTATAGGTACTCGTCGCCGGTAAATATTATATTTGCTCCCTCGGTCCTTTTGATTGGACATTTCGCCGCTAAAAGCCATTCCGATAAATAAAAAATCGGGCGTGTGTGTGTATATGCCCACGGTGTGTGTACACATAATATAATAATAATAATACCGCGTGTAATAACACCACGACCACGATGTATATTATACCTATATATGTATAAAAGAATATTATGTGTGCGCGCGGGCAAACATCGAGAGTCACTGCCGCGCCGCCGTCGTCGTCCTGCATAATATGAGCACCACACCCATCGGCCGGGGCGTCCACATAGACGAATATAATATAGTGTGTATAATATTATATAGACGGGCACAGGTAAATATTTGTCTTGTGCAGTGTTGTGCTGAGCGGGCGGGTAACGGGAATGCCGGACGATCGTGTTTTTACTAAATTTTAATAATAATTAAACGACGAGACCGCAATGACTTGTCGGCCAAGACCGCTGCACGTCCGCACGTAGAGCGTCTCCGGTCCCGCGGCCAATGGTCCTGTATAATATACCATTCCCGTATGGAGTATAATATATAGGTAGGTATTATTATTATTGTCGAGGTATTGTATACATATTATACTATGGGAAAATAGTACGAGCTTTCTTTCAGTTGTTCGGTATATACTTTTTTTTTGTTGGTAAATTACGTACCCCAAAACAGAATATTATACAATATACATTGTGACGTATCCGACTTGGAAGTGACCGTTTTAGTATACATGAACACTGCAAACTTGCGTCCCGCACTATAAATACAAGATTTTATGGTCGACGTAGATAAGCACGGGTTCTTTCCCCTCATACGTCGTCTAATCTCTTTTGCGAACCCGAGTGCAATATTCTAATAGTTAAGAAGTAGTTAAGTGCAGTTTGACTATCCCTTTAATAGTAACCATTAAAAAGCGTACCTATTATTATTATTTAAAATAATTAGATATTGTATAACAACACGAATATATAATTTTCCAAATTTGAGTTTGTAAGTTAAGTTAGTATCTTTACTATAAAAACCACGAAACATTGGTTTATTTGACTAATTTACGAAATTAATATTATGAATCGTGTACAATGTACATATTTGATAATAATGGGATCCATCATTAATCAGTACTTATATAAGAAATAAGTAGAAGCTGTAATTTGCTTTCGAAGGCCCAAGACTGGGAACGCAAATAATTTAACTATCTCTGAACAAATATTTTCCTAAACAAACATTTTTTGTCCGGGGTACAACTATGGTTTTACTCAATTATTATTATACAACATTTAAACGCCAATTCAATTCACTCAGACATTTAAACGAAGCTATTAAAATATTAAATAGTCGGTGCCTACCTATATTATACCAGATTATCCAAACGGAAAATAATCTCACTAAAATGTACATAAAATAAAATTGCAGTTAGTGCACTGAATAATAACCAATATCCGGGTATTCGGGATTCCTATAATATCATACACAGATTTATTAAGATTTCGTATAATCCGGGCACACGATTATTGATTCTCTCAATCATATCTTCATGGTTAATGATTTATGAACCAGTGACTCTTTTCATAACGCTAAAATAACATTACGTGACAATTTGTATATAGGCTATGCCTATACGACATACGTACTTATCTCGAACAGAGGTATTCAATAATAGTGCGTCACGGCCCCCAGGGGTGTCGCGAGAGTTGGCGAAGGGAGTCGCGTCAAAGCACCGGAAATAAAAATAAATGTAGATTATAATATTGTATGATTGATATAAATACTATTTATATTATTATTAAAGCAATTATGGAAACGATAATGAAACAAATTACGTGACTATATTTTAAGTCGTATTTCTAGTACTAAAGTCACTGTTATTTCACTCAAATATAGGCTATATTGTAGGTATTCGTATATTGTCCAATTTTCTCATAATAATTTGGGAGCCATAAAAATATTATGTATACACATAGGAGCTTTGGGATGAAAAAGTTTGAATACCTCTGATCTAAAACATTTCAGACAAGGCTGTGACTACTCATGTACATAGCTAAACTTATAGCTAACTACATAATATGTCTATTAATTAAAAAAATCATTCCCTTAAAATTATTAATGATTTTGTAATAATAATTTTAGTTTTCCGGTGACTTATTGAATAATATTATAATATCCTATAATTGGTTTTTCTTATAATATGTTTAATGTTACCATACCAACGAATATAGCGCACGTGGTTCGAATGTTTGCTGGAAATCTTCGATATATTCTACTTCACAACATAAATTATGACGATATCAACAATATCAACACGACGAGCACAATATGTATATATAATATTATTACTTGTAACCTGTAGGTACATATTATATTACCTATGTTATATTATTATTTATTATGTCCACCTATGATGCAGTCTCCACGTGGTAACTGGTACTGCAGATAGAACGCACGCGCATACAATGACCTGGTGGCGGTCAACAAGGTGACACAACAATACATACCTTAATGACCGTAGCCCGTAGGTATATTTTCAAAACAATCGTGGCTTTTCTTATTTATTTTTTAAATTGTTTTATACACGTCCCGGCTTGACCATTTAAAAAATACTTTAATGCGCTGGACAAATAATTAACATAATATGTACATGCATATTTACAGCGGCGGTATTATAATATATAGGTAGCTGCACTGTTCTATATTTGTGCTGAGGGGTGGCTCCAGAGACATGGTTGGGGGGGAGGAATTATAATTTTCAGGAACTTTCGATATCATAATATGATTTTTTTTTTGTAATTTTGTTTTTAATAGTTAGACGGGGCCTGTGGACCCTAGGGACCCCCTAGAGCCGCCCCTGGTTGTACTGTCCTCGTATCGATTAACATGATGACGTTATATTAGATATATACAGTGTGATTCACTAAACATAATCGCCCGCATTTTTCACATTTAACTATACATTAGTTTCAATTCTGATTATTGAAATAATTAAATATACTTTGCTCGACAATATTTTTAAATGATTACATTTTTTGTATGTTTGAATATTATATATTATATTAGCATATGTCAATTGTTTGAATATTATAATGGATATGCGAATGATTATAGATATGTTAAATTATATTAATTAATATTTAATATAATTTATTAACATTTTAAATTATGGAAAATGTTATTGAGTATAAAAAGTAGATGGTAACTATGTATACATATAACTTACTATATTTAAATATTACATATTTTTTATATTTTACGCAAAATCATTATTATTATAGCCTTGATAAATAGTAGGTACATTAGTTTCAATAGCCCAGAAACTAGATAGTATTTGAATTAATACATCTATACATTTTTAAAAAGTCATCTATACTTTACAGTAAAACAGGGCGTAGTTCTCGTTTGCAAAAAAAGAAATTTGTATCGCCATAGTAGAATAAATTATTCCTATAAATAAGGTATGCAAAATCAAATATTTTAAGATATTATATACCTAAAGTTCTTAAATACTTATACTTAAAAATTAAAAAAAAATCATAATTTGAATAAATACATTATTAAAGGATAAAATGTTAGTAACACGCTTGGTGAACCAGAGTGCACTCTGTATATAGTACGTAATGTCTATGTATATTAGATATTAGATGTATATAATCTATGGGTGATATGACAATGATTTATACCGTCTTCTACCTTTTACTCTTTTAACAAAATACTGTAGATTTATTAGTCAAGGTACAGTGTAGACATGTTTAGGTATTATGTGTGAGTATACAGAAGTCGTCGCCGCGCGGTACGTTGACGCGACCGCTGTTAATAAAAAAGCGTCAAACCCTAAACAAGACACCTCGCCAGTTGACAAGTGTTTATAATTTACACATACTATACTATTATATATAATAAATACTAAATACACTTAAAAAAATACGTTCTGAAGATTTTAAATAATATACGACGAAAAGGGTTATTCAAGGAAATTCCTGTAATTTCATGTGAGCCAAAAAAAAATAATATTCTTATAAATTGATTTTTTTTTCAGTTTGTTGAATAATCATTGATACCTACCTATCAATAATATAGATATACTATAAATTTATACCTATTATTCAATAATTTAATATTTATCAGGAAGGATAAAAGGTTTCCTTAACCCTATATAGTTCATAACTTATTAGAACACATTAGTAGGTACAATAATATTTTACCAAATGGTGTTGGTGCCATGGCATGTTGCAACAGAGGTGTATAGTGCTTATATTATGCATTTGTGTGTTATCAAAAATAAAAAATAACGTTGGTTGTATAGTAAGCACGTTGTATTATTATAATAATAATAATTGTTAAGGACGACAATATTATAATAATAAAAATAATTATATAGCCTATATAGGTGTATAATAGCCGTATAAGTATACTTTTGATAAAGGGTTTTATCGGGTGTCTATTCGTATAATACCTGGCTGCACAATGCAGTTTCTATAGGCTTGTAGCTGGATATCTGGCGGAAACCACAGGCCCACGGATATTCCTGCATGCTGCAGTACTCTATATACTTGATCTTCCTATATTTATAAGTGAATTTTTTCCACCGTGTCCACCACCACCGGATGTATGGATGGTCCATACCTTGATTTATATTTACTTATGTTCAAAGGGTACCATTGATGTGACGGTATGCAACATAAATATGCGTCTTTATAAACATTAAATAACAACATAATATACCTATATACGTATTCGCATTGGTATCATAATAGTACCATATCATTATTATGGTATTATATTATTGTTATATTGTAATATTATCGTTGTTGATATCGCGTCACGTCATCGTGGTTTTCCCCTTCACAGCGGCGCGGCGGCCGGATGAGGTAAGGTAGATAATATATAAAACGGGCGTGTTTTAATTCGATCGGACGACGGGCCAATGGGAACGGTCCAATGGAGAGAATTATAATCTTATAAATTATAATATAACAAGCGTTCGCATGGTTTAGTTAAGTACAATATTATAATAGATTTTAATATTTAAAAATATATACAAGGTGTCCCAGGAATTTGGAAATGCTTTAAATACCTACTGTTTGCATATTTTTATAACTATAGGTACATCAATATAATATAGCAATTATAGATAACACTGTTGAATATTTATTAGTTAACATGTTTAATCGACTTATTCATTATGTATCGTATTATCGTTTATCAATTCCAGTAATAGTCTAATAGCCGTTTTCAAACTTTTTGTAAAAGTTAAAATCAACGAAATTATCATTGGTTTATGTTTTTAATAGATAACAGTGGCGTGCTGAACTGACAAGCAGACCTGAGGCAAACTATACAATTTGATCCCCCTCCCCACCACCAACAGTTTATTCACTATTTTTTTTTTTGTTATTCAAAATAATAAATATTATTAAGTTTTTTTAGGTATAAGTTGCACATCTATACTAACACACCCACCCACCCACCCAAATTTCCCCTGAGGCAATTGCCTCAAAAAATGACTGTTCGGCACGCCACTGATAGATAATATATAATATAATACGTAGATATATAGATAATACCTAGGTATATTTAAGCTTGTATCACTGTATCAGGCTAGGTATATATGGTTAATAGTTATTATATAATATATTTGATATTTAGGTACTTATAGCAGTTAGCATGGAACGTTCCTACACAAAATATAATATTTCTATAGCCATTATAATACCTAAATGAAAAGACTTGCCTATGATAAACAATATATGTTTTATAAGTACCTATATAGTGGCATATCTCAGGAATGTGGATGGGTGAGGGGTTGATGGGTGGATACTGGATGCCCCTAACTTCTTGCTAGAGTTGGGCTTTGTGTAAATATAATGATAGGGCAATGAATATTGTTAAATTAGCATTAAATAAAAGAACTATTTGTTCACGGGTCATGACTAGTACCAAAACTCATGAGTTGAATTAAAGAATTTTAAAAACTCCCTCACCTATTGGTCAAACTTCAGATTTGCTACCTAAAGCCATGGTACCTATATAATATAATATTATGATTGTAAATTAAACATTATGCGTATTTAATACATGGTCGAATTTATCATAATAAATACAATTTGTTAAAAATGAGATGATATAATATAAATACATAATATTATATTATATTATCAGTTATAACTTATAACGTTTGTATAAAATACATACCTATTGCTCATATGCATTATGCATACTTATTTACACACAGGTACTAAATGGTAAAATCTATAATATAAATATTATATTATATTATATTAGGTTGAAGTAATAGAAACATAATAAAAAATTACTTAAATTATAACTATCTATTTATACTGCCTTATTATATTATTATAGGCAGATAATATTATTTTATGTGCCTACCTTCGCACGATTCCGAGAAACGTGGAATATTATTAAACCATACCTGTAAATATATATTATGGCGTTACACAGAATCGTAAAATTTAGTAAATTCGAAGAAATCGAAAATTACTTATGTTTCAGGGCGTATTGAAAATATTTATTTCAATTGTTGATTTTCTAGGAATGTACCTTTCCCTTCGGTGGTGGCACCGTAAAATTTTGACTTTTTAATTATAGTTACCTTATTGTTAATTATTATTGTGTTAGGTGCACGTACCTATAAGTACCTATTTATTAATTATATTATATTATGTGCAATGACTGCATTATAGCAGTTGATTAATGTATAGGTCCGATGAGTTTATTGTTATTACAATTTAAGTGTTTTTTTGTTACTGAAGACATTTTTTATCCTAGAAAAAAAATGATTCAATCATTAATAGTAATAATAAACGTGGTTTCTGGTAACAATCTTGTTTTATTTTATACTTTGGAAAAAATGTCAATACTTTTAAAAATAATCGTACCTATACCTAGTATATTATACCCTGTATATAATATATGTAGTATATAGGTACGTTATATGAAAAACCAAAACAAAATTACGGAAAAACCGCTAAGTACTTGTTTGAAAAAATAAATTTTGTTTTTTTTTTTTATTCAAAAATTAATAACCTCAAAAGCATAATGGAACGGTTATCCAATATTTATACTAGAATTATCTATACATTTTTAAATATTTTGATGATTTTAGTGATCAACACTAAGCACCTATTAGGTATACCTATTATATTATATATATAAAAATGAATCACAAAATTTGTTGGTAAGCGCATAACTCAACAACGCCTGGACCAATTTGCCCAATTATTTTTTTTAATGTTCGTTGAAGTCCAAGGATGGTTTTTACAGCGAGAAAAATTCGAATAATTGCTGGGAAGACCCTAAAAACAGCCCTTTTCTTTTTAAAACAGTCCTTACTATAATATGGATCGTCCCATGGCACTGATCAAGAACATCATCTATGGTGGTCGATTATTTGTGAGCTCTCTGTTAATGAACGATTAAAATTATAATGAATAGGTAGATGAACAACTTACAATGCCATTACATTTTTTATTCATTATCCGTGTATGTATATTATTTAAAAACGTACACTTTTACTAAAAAAGTTGAAAATTGAAACACCAACAAACTGTCAATGTCGTAAGTGTTGTTTTTCTTGGATTTTCTGTTACCTACTTTGCTGTGTTTGCTTTTGTCAACTGATACACAAATGAAATTCGTATATCGTGTTTTGTGCAGAGTGTTAAGTTACCTATGATCACTAATTATTGCATGTGACACAATAATTTATATTTGATATGCCTCCTTACGACGAAGCAATTTAGGTAGAAAACCCCGAAATGCTACAAACCTAGGTTATTACCGATCTAACCAAAGTGCACAAGAACGTGACGACCGAAATGAACGTGAAATAATTCGTAAATGACAAACGCGTGAAGCGCGAGCGCGACATTCAACTAATAATCGCGCAAGTTTGAATCGAGCTGCTTTCAGTTACGATGTGTCAATTGACTACAGTAACTACCACTGTGTTGTTATTGGTTCTATGAACTCTGTTTGCTCATATTGTGAGGCTTTGTAATACAAAAACGAAGCCAATGGATTGTGTTGCGCAAATGGTAAAGTGAAATTGATACCATTGGATCCACCACCAGAGCCATTGTACTCATTGGTTTCAGGAATAGGAACAGATTCCATACACTTTTTGACAAATATCCAACAATGTAACAATTGCTTTCAAATGACTTCATTTGGGGCAACAAATTATGTATATATAAAGATTATATAAATTAATGTTTGTGTGTAGATTAAGCATCTGGAAAGAAGACAGACTAATTTAGGAATGGTTAAATTTGGTTTTTTTTATTCATCTGATATTAGTAGTTATGTTAGGTTAGGATTTGGTATCAATTGATTATATTAATCCAAATCCACTATAGATGGAATACGACAAACTTGGTATAACTTTGATACTTTAGAGTTAATTTCATACACTTACCTACGTACAAACAGCACGGGGTCCGCGATCTATACCGCAGGTAGATTGCCTACATGATAATGTACTGCTGCGAATCAGAATTTTTATTCCGGGAAACGGAAAAGTTAAGATAAGTTTTGAACACCATACACCGAATATCAAATAACAAATTGAACAAAGTTTGAGGCATATAGAGTTGGTACATTTAACGGGCAACGAAGGATCAGCTAGTTATATATATAAATTAGAAAGTTTCTTTTTTGAAAGCATATTATATAATAATAATTATATGATAACATTTTAAAGGATAAAATCCGCAAATATTTAATACAGTGTAGTAATGTACAGTAGTTCCTCATAAGTTTTATTTTACTGAAATGAAAAAAAAAAATTAGCTTGCGTGGATGGTAATATCTTCGTTTAAAATTCGTTTTTATTACAACTAGCTGTGTAGCAGTTTTATATATAATACGCCCACATCATTTAAATATGTATGATGTATATACAATATTATATACCCAATTATACGTGCGCAATAATATTAATATAATATATCGTATAATATTTACGGTCAATGGCGCGGATGGTGACCGCGATGGTACGCGAATGCACGCGGAAAGCTCTAATTTCGTTCTATAAACGATTCCAACAATCCGACCGTACTGTATAAAATGTTATGTAATTATCTATACATAATATGCAGTGCGTGTATATAGTTATAATACTCGCATTTTAATATAGTGTAGAACAACGCACGCAGCGCACCGCAGTCTGTATATAATTACAAGTCGTAAAAAGGCCGGTGAACGCAGAGCCACATAAAATAATATTATATAGCCATATAATATTATATTATATTGTAGGCATTGCTACGGTCTATATAATAATATAATAGTGAACTTTATAATATATTATGTATAGATCCTGTGTATACGACGTGTATAATCCCTCTAAATATTGTGTAGGAACTATTACTATAGGTAGGTCTACTATGTAAACATGGATAAAAAAAAATTAATACAATTTTTCTATATATATCTATAGGTGCTGCAGGATATTTATTATATAATTTAATATTATAGGTATACTTGATCTTACGCAGTTATTATTAATACCGTGCCCATCATATTATTTAAATACCAATAGGAAATGTTTGTTGTTGTTGTTGCTGTTATTATATACAATTATTTTATCAACGGATACTTTCGGTATCTGTGTCAAAAATTGCTTATATTTTTTAACTTATTCGTCATTTTATTTTTGAAACAATATGTAGGATATACGCGTGGTATGTATTATTTTCATCCTTATTTCAATATGCTTGTCGATGAGCCCTATAACTACTCTATAACAATCTAAGTTTTTGTAAGAATGCAAGTCTTTTAGTATAAAAACCTTACTTAACTATAAACTCCAAAACTCCGAGTTGGAATAAATGTATTATTAAAAAAGATAAAATAGGGGTAGTATAATATTATATACGGTATAGCGTGATGGATAAATACATTGATAGCCCTAACTACCAAAGTTTTTATATGTACCCCTAACCTTGCACCTATAGGTACTAAATATATATTATATACCAATTATAATACAACCCTGCACTTATCAAAATCAAATACATATAGGTACCTATAGTTGGCAAGATAATATATAATACTTCGAGTAAATGTTTTATATTTCCGAATAATATTGCATTATAGTGGCTGATTTATTTAACTGCCCTACTACAAAACGTCGTTCACTGCACGCTTCCGGCCACTCACTGTGGTCTGCAATACATACACAATATTATAATACTCGAGTAAAATATAAATATATACATACATAGGTATATATTATAATATAAATTGTAAAAATGCGTGTACCTATGTTATACGTGCAGTACGTCATATAATATATTACGGTAATAATACCTACAATATTGTGTATATTGCGATTTTCAGGGACTCCGATCAGCCGACTACCCATCATGGCCAAACGTGTTTTGGACTTGTACACGCTGTACAAACTGGTCGTGCAAAGAGGCGGAATCGTGGCGGTCATCACTAAAAAACTGTGGCAAGAGATAATCCGAGGATTGGGCCTACCGCCTTCCATCACTAGCGCGGCTTTCACGTTAAGAACGCAGTAAGTATATACAAATGAATAATACACAAAGGCTGCAGCTGATGTAGGTGACTATATACCTATAATTGTTATAATCGGTTCTGCGACAATTCAAGGCATACGAAATTTTAGCGCAATTAAAATACTATCCTAAATTATTTAAATTAAATTGTATTGAAATACACCCCATGGTAAAATAAACCAAGTTAAATTATTATTATTATTTCTAAATAGGTATAATTGCATTCACTATATACCAATAAAAATTATATATATGTATTATGAAATAAATCACATTTGTACATATTATATTATAATTGTGTTAAAATTATGGTTATTACTAGTTCTATGAGAACTTATGAGCTACTTAATTATGAGAAACATTGTATTGATTTCTCAAGTCTAAGCAAACCTACATTTTTTTTCATCGGCATTTATAGAAAACAAATAATTATGTAGGAAATAATAAACTTACCATTTGATGAATGTACCCACTCATCCTGGGAACTTTTGATTTTAAATTCACCTCCTCCCACCACGGCGTACGGCCGCAATACGTATACCACATTCGTAATATTATTATAAACCGTTTGCAGATATGTCAAGTACCTGTACGCGTACGAGTCAAAAATGAATCAGTTCAGCACGGTGGACGAATTGAACATGGCCATAGCGGGAAACCGGCGTGAGGGCCGCCGGAACAAGTCGCTGCTGTCCGAGTACATGCCCGCGCTTCCGGTGACGACGGCCGCCGGACAGCTTCATCACCACGGCCAACTGTCGTCTGCGGCGCACGGACAGCACAATCATCAGCAACAACAGCACCATCATCAGCAGCAGCAGCACCATCATCAGCAGCAGCAGCAGCAGCAGCATTACGCCAACGTGTTGGCCGCGGACGATCGGTTCCGCCACTTGGCAGCCGCCATCATAGACAACAACAGACACCGCGCCGTGACGGAACAGGGCAGACAGCAGCCGTCGTCGTCGTCGTCGTCGCCGCGGCCAGGCAGTCCGATGCAACGGCTGGCTCAACTCCAGCCACCGCCGCTGACGGCCGCTGCCGAATCTTCGCCGTTGTTCAACGGCCACCAGCTACAATTGCCGCCTTACCAATCGGCCACGATGATGGCTGCTGCAGCACATCAAGTGGCGGCCGGCGACCACACCAGCAAACAGAGAGGTAATAATTAATCGTATACGTTTTGCATAATTATTAATTTGGGGCTGCAGAGAATTAGATGTCTTAGAAACCTTTTTAAGTAATATTATACTCTACAATTTCCTAAACACGCCATTTAAAAATAATATGCTCTAACAAAAATTGTCATTTCCATTATTTTGGAAATTGTCCTTATTATAATATGAAAAATGAAAACCATTATTTGTTTTAAAAACATCAAACATATTATTTATCCCAAAGCTATTATATTATAATTACTTACCTTCAGCTTCGTTTATTTCGCTTTGTGTAATTTCTGAAATTTTCATCTAGAATATCATATATTGTAGTAAATCATCAAAATGGCTTCATATATCTTTATAAAGGTGTTTAAAATATAGAAAACATAATAAGATTATTGTTAATTGAAATAAACATGTATTATATTTAAAAATTAAAAAATTATTTCAAACTTTCTTTGTACTTTTGTAGGTATTTGTACTTTTTACACAGTTTTCAACCTCATCGTTAGGTACCTACTGGCTACTTATATATTATATAGTACATAAGTATCAGTTTCGGTTTATGTGATTAAGTTTTTTTTGCTTCCATTAATTTTATATATTGAATTAATCAACTAAAAAATCATCAACCAGATTATATACACACCTAAATAAAGATGTCCTCTAGAAATTTCCATCGTAAAAATATTCAGTTAGCTATATATTCTTGGAAGGAATCATTTTTAATTTTGATGTCCCTTTTTAAACTAGCACGCTGTCTACATTAGCAAAATACTGCATTTTGTATTATATGTATAATTATATACACAACCGGGAGACCTGAAAACAAGACTTTAAAAGTGGTTATAATCTTATCTTGACGCATAAAATAATGTTACTATATTTAGAAAATTTTAAACACTATATCATATATTATATTGTACGGATCTTGTATTATTTAAACAATACTTTTAGAAATTACAATAAGTCAATCATATAGGTTATAGAACAAGCATTTGTTTTTACTCGGATTTATTTATTTTTCTTTTTTCTATAAACTTTGTGACATTTTTATTTTCTGTTTATATAATACGGAATAGTTTCGTGCCAAGAAAAGGATAAGCGGGAAATTGGTAAACACACTGACAACTAACTACAATCCCCTTGACAGGTGTGTCCGTCTGACGCGGCCCCAAAAATAAAAATGTTCAATTTCATTTCTAAATAATAATTTTACCTTTATGCTACTTTTAAATGTGTGTATATATAACGTCTATGTGTATCTATTCATTCTGTTTTAATGTATTTTTGAAACGTTACCAAGAATGAGCAAAAAAACTATCACGACGTGTTCTAATTTCATTATATGAATATGCTCTTTCTTCCACTCACTCTCTCGACAACTTTATATAATGATTCTATTTCCCTCTCTTTCTCTCTCTCTGTCTCTCTCTCCGTAGAGCTTTGCTCATTCATCAAGTGCTCTTCATTAGTGAAAGAGTAGTGTAGAAAAATTCCAATGCCACTTATAAAGGTAGAAAACAAATTAATGTACTATTATTAAAAGCCAACTGGCTATAAGAAGTGTATACACATATAGAAATCGTTTTAGATCTTAGTATTTATACATTGGTCAGAAAAAAAAAATCAGTGAAAAATTCAAAAATGTAACTACGCTTATATTGTATCTAATAAAAAAAAAAATTATATTGTCTGACTTTATATTACTAAATATTTTTTATCTATCACCAAATTTAACACATTGTGTATAGTTTTTTAATTACGTAGGTTCCCATAACGCTCTAATAATCTACAATACTATAGTAAATACAATATATAAATATATGAAACAACGATGGAAAAAGTGTTAAAAAAACAATTTTAGAAAATATCAGGCTCAATTTAATTAGAAAAAAGTCACATTATTCGTTTCCATCTTCAGGCCATAGGTACCTAAATATAATACAAAATATATGAAAGTATATAACAATTAATGATGAAGTTTAATGTTTTGTGTTATATTGGGACATTCAAGTCCTCTTATCAGTGTTTCAATTATATATATATTTGAAGTTATATAAAACTCCTAATTATACGAAAAAATCACTCAGATCATTTATACAATTTCAAAATGTAAAATGATATTGCTTTTTACACGTATGTGTGGTTTTTTTTAATTCCGTACTAGGTACCTATGTTCAGGTTGTCCTGAAATTCCAACTGCAATAGAGACGAAGAGTGACTATATTAATTATTAATAATTACCAATACTACAATATTATCCAGTATTCTTGAACACATAATGGTATATTACACTATGTGGACATAGATTAGCAATGCTTGTCCGACTAGTACAGCACTACAGCAGAATCCTATTCTGTATACCTATGCGACTTTCTTATTTCTGCTCCATTACAATGTCCGTAATTATAATACGTATATTATATTTTGACACGAGCAACGAGTTCAATATTTGTGAATGCAATTATAACCGTTAGGTACCTATAAACGTCGGCTTTGAAAAATATTTTCAAAACCATTAATTTACTAAGAAAATTTGACCGCGCATATCTATGTTATATTAAAACACGACGATAATTATTTGTTGTGTCAAAACACTATTAGGTACCTACACTCTTAGATATTAAAGAATAGATATAGGCAATCGGTATATTAACAATATAGAGGGAAGCGTGCCTCGTGCATTCTGGCAGAGGTGTTATCATAATATATATATATATATATATATATATTAATATAATATAATTGTAGATACAATATTTGTGATAAGACCTCTAAATAGTATATTGTCATGTTCGTTTCCGTATGATATCTGAAACGGCCTATCCATTCTATAATATCTACACTTAACTTTATATGAGATAACTTTATTGTGGGCAGGCAAAACTACGTACCTACTACCTACCTGTACGTATACGTATACGTGTGTGTGTGTGTGTGTGCAGGAAGTAAGACTGGGTATGTCGTAGTATAGCATACCTACCTATAGTTGTACCTATACGGTATAAAACGTTTTATATTCGTCCAGAGTCGTCAGGCTCCGGTCTCGGGTCGTGTACACTGTTGTGGTAATAATAATAACAATAATAATAATAACATAATATAATATACAGTCCGACGACCGTATCTGATGCGAACGGGCGCGGGGACATTCGTCAATGTTATCAATTTACTTACACATTGTGTTGTAAATGCGGCTTTTATTTTATTTTAATTTTTTTTTTTTTTTACTACGGTTTGGCTACATTTTTCCTCTCGTCGTCTAACGAATATCTCGCGCACATACATACACAAACCTACACCTGTGTGATATATTATATATATATATAAATATTATATTATATGTACGTACTCACGCATAATATCCAGCTAGGTACCTGCCTATATTATGTATATGCGTGTAACACTTTTGATACGCGCGCGACGTGATGTGTATACAACTCTCCCGTAGTTGTTTTTGAATAAATCAATTTACACCGTGACATCGTGTGTTCGTTTGAATCCATAACACAATAATAATATAATACGTGCGCCTTTTGATATTTAAATATTCAACATGGATACATAATATTATACATTGTTGGTTTTTCTTTCTTTTACACCCGCCGCCCTGCAAGTCCCGCCGTCGTCGACGTTGTCGTTGTCGTCATATCACATACTATCATGTACCTAAATAAAATATATATATATAATATAACACGCGAGCGCGCGTGAGAGCTCGTTCTTATTATAATACCCGTGTATATAAAAATGAACGAATATGTATAATAATAATTATTATTATTTCGAGAGAAAAAACTCGTGTTCGTACATAAGAAAAAAAAACGTAACAAATTACCGACACTTGTTCACGACTCGCGCGCTGTTTTACATCCATAATAATAATAATAATAATAATAATAATAATATAATAAATGCACACTGTACACTGTACGTATCGTCTGCTCCAGACGTCACCGGATGACTGACCGACTGGAAAATAAAGAGAAAAAAATGTTTAATCCGCCGAATTCGTCTTTTAAACCATGTATAGTACTGACCGTGATAATACATACACCGTTGTAGTCTAATGCACACGACCAGACGACATATTATTTTCCTGACGTGAATATTACGTTATAATTTTTAGTGATTTTACACGCACAAAGCACATTAGGCGTTATTAATTATTATCACCATGTATTGTGCACCGGCCGCCATCACCATGTAAAATACTACTAATACTGTATATAGGAATGGGTCACTGCCATCACATGTAGTTTTTTTCACGAAGTCGGTTTTTATCACGGATAAGTATATATACACGGTGTTTATGAGTCTATGGTTTTTATATAATATTGGGTAGGTTAGGTGTGGGGTGTAGGTCTTTGTGATGACGTGTCAACGGTCCACCAGAATAATACGTACCCCTCCATACGAACTGTAGTAGCACTCATACCAGTCGGTTACTATTAGATTAATTGATGTACGATTAATTATAATATTATCACCTTTTATAACATGTCACCGCAATACCACGTCATCATAATATTATATATCGTGAACTAGACTATGACAAGGTCGATTGTTATGCTGTTTGCAATATTATAGATTATCGAACAAATACGCACGCGCAGGTGCAAGACGTATTACGCCCCCGAAGAAATAATACCTTTTTATATTTTTCCTTTTTTTCTGCTATTTATTTTGCAATTCTTATGAGTGTTACCGAAATATGATAATAAATAATGGAAGGATTGTATAAAATGATAAATATATCTATGTGAAACCAATTTTATTCAAATAATATTTAATCATAAATCATATAATTTTTCAGAAATTCTCAGTATGTTGATGTGGATGGACTTAATGAGAGCTAATCAAACAGCAATGCCAAGACTTCCAATACAAAGTAAGTTTAAATATTTGTATTGTAATAGTATAGTAACCTAACCTATAACCTATTCATTTTTTTCTTTGACAACAGTTCTTGCGTATAAAATGTTACTTTTATAATAATTGCTATAAACTGCTATTATACAAGCTATTAATATTTATAGTTTTATTACATTTGTTACAAAGGGGTAAGATTGTATACGATTTTGATAAGTTTTTAAAACTTCACGTTCTCATCCCCAATATTTAAGCAAAGCTGTATTATTTAGTGGGTGTAAACAAAATAATTTAATGCCATTAACCATTTAATAAAAATCATTGTATTCTCATGGTGTATTTTTGTATTTTTATACAAATATAAAAATAAATAATAAATAAATAATTAACTATGGTTATTGCCGTCGAAAACTAAAACCCACCTTACACTCATTACAATATAATAATATAATATATTACCTAACACCATTATAGTACCTACGTATTTAATTAATCGCAACGTATGTTTGATATTGACATGTTTGGCATCTTTCTTTTCGTCTTTCTGCAGACTTACAGCAGTCACCTTATGCATCCGCACCAGCCGCGATGAATTTGCAGCGCCAGTCTCCGGTCGCGTTGCAACCAATCAACGGACCGCCAGCTGTACCGGAACAGTGTGAGGCGTTGAATTTGGGTAAGAAAGATCAAGGAACGAACAACAACAACGCGGGCGAAAACGAGGACGAACCTGATCAAAGGCACGATAAAAAACGAATCAAGACAGAACGGTCACCGCAGGCTGTCGTGGTTAGTCGTCCCGCCAGCCCCAAGACGAGCCCTGAACGACTTCCGGCGCCAACCGGAAGCAGCCCAGGACGGGAGTCAGCTACATCGCCTGAACGGAATGGCGAAGACCTATGTCGTGACAGCAACGGTACGATCGAAATGGATATCAACGTGTCGGCCGGTAAGTGCAATTTTTCTGTAATAAAAATTCAATTAGCACAATTTTTTTTATAATTTCTCAACAAATAACTCACCCTGCAAGGGATACAAGTATACAGGATTGGACGTGATAGAAAAAGGGGTACAATGATCCTACTTCATAATACTAAGTGGTTTTTTTTTTTTAAATGTGGTATATCGGATGTAAAATCGATTTGATTATTAGAAATAAGGGGGCCGAAAAAAAGCGAATTTTGTGGAGGAGACCTTCGTGCCAGACGCTGTCAAACGCCTGGGCAACGTCGAGGAAAACACCAGTGGAGTAGAGCTTATTTTCAAGTGATTGAGATAATATTATATATTTATATCGATTATTCTCTTGACATGATGGAGTGACAAGGAATTGTTCTTGAATCCGAATTGGGTGTTACGAATTATGTTATGGCTTAATTTGTTAGAAAGACGGTAAGAGACTGATTGCACGATATGAGGAAGGTAGGTCAGGAGGTTGGTCGGGACTATGTCCTATGCACAATTTTGTGTCTAGCCTATTTCAATGAATTAAAATCAAAATTATTCAAAATCCTTTCTTATTACACGCTTATAACATAATACAGACATACTCTGGAAATTTCAAGCCATGGCTATCATTAGATTACACAATTTTAGTAATAATTATGAGAATAAACATTACATTACAATACACTACAATATATTTATACATTTAAGTTCTAAATAATATTACATGTACTATATTATAAGAGTACCTACATATTATGTGATGAATAGCATGACGTCACTTGTAGACAATGCATCCATATTAGAGATATATTTTATTATTTAAATATTATATAGTGAGCAATCAGAAATGTGTGTTACAAAAATGGTTGTACGATATTATGATTATCTCGTATCATTGTATAGTTACATTTATTATTTTTTGACCGTTAGTCCAAAATCATAGTCCATCTATTTGGATCATTAAAAATTTGTCATCTAAGGCGGCTGCCTATTTTGGTATCATTTTGGGCTTGCCCTTATCATAGACTCTATTACCGATTTAACCCATATATTGTATTCGTGTTTTTCGTTCAAAGCTATATTATAATTGATTTTGTTGACTCTCGCTAACTGGTCTCCTTGTACCTATATAGGGTTATAGGAAGCCAGAAAAGGTTTTCTTTTATAAAGATTAAAGAGGGCTTAATCATATTGGTAGCAGGAAATAAAATGATATGGAGATTATATTATATACTTGCAAATAGTTTAGTAATATGAGTACCTACCAATATATAGCTCCGTTTTGATTTAGTCTTTTGCTGTACATACTTAATACTTATACGCATCGTATAATTTAATGACAAAATGTACAATAACAGTTTATTAGGTATTGATTACATAATAAACATTTATTGTTTATAAATATTTAGTATAATAATAGTGATTACGATTTATGTTCTGATGTGACCTAACTGATTTGGCTTCAGTGAGCATTACCTATAATGCGAGACAATTTTAATTTCTTAAATTTTATTCTCGTGTTTAGACATATAATCATTATCTTCTCGAAATAATTAATATTTAAATGCCAAATAATAATTCTATGTCGATGATTTCGGTTAATGTGTGTGCATAAATCCTAATGATAATTAAACTTTGAATAGAGCTTTGTGGGACATGTTTCCTCTGTAATTCAACGACCTAAAAACGAATGAAATTTAAATACACTTTTAAGTATTATTTGTACTCTTATATTATTTGAATAAAATTGAGAATTGAGAAAAAACTGGTTGAATAGGAAAATAAATAAGGATTGAGAAATAAGATTTTCATTTTTAGCTTTTTTGTTTTAAATAAATAATATTATATTTTATAAATATTTCTATTGGATCGAGTGTGGACATTTTTATCTTACAAACATTCTTGTATAATATACATCCATAACCAGGACAGTTAAAGAATTTCAATAATATCAATATTGTTATAATTAATTGTACCTACCTAAATATTATATTATATATAGTCATACAGAAATGCGATGTTTAAGATATTGCATGGCGTATAATTTGCAAAATGAATAACATGGAATAATATGTTGTAACTTATATTATACTTCTGCATTAATGTTATATTATTAATAATCATACTATTATTAACATTTTATTAAAAATCTTGTTTTTGATGTTTAGGTATGCCTAGCGGTCTCAAAATAAACGTCTGTAAAAGAACCAAAAATGGGATTTACAAAGGTCAACTCGTTAAGGTTGAATCAGAATTAAATGGAGGTAAATATGAATTTTTTTTGAATACGTATAGATAATATGATAGAATTTGAGTTTGAGTTCATATAAATGAATGCTCTTCTTTAGATAAATACATAATATTATTATCATTTTACAAAGATCGATGTATGCACGCGATCTATGCATTTTTAAATATCCTATCTATGATATTTAAAAATTAATATTTATTTGGGTTTTAAATAAAATTTGACCATTATCAACTATTTTAGGAACGAAGAATTCTAGACCCTTTATTTTGCGCCTCAATGGTGAACTCTACACAGGATGCCTCCAACAACAAAGCAGTGTTGTTAATCACGACGACCATCATTCTAATTAAAATAGTAGACGTTGACAAGCACAACGAATGATTTTCCTGTAAATATAATATTAAATAATAGTTTAGAAGACAGTTAATAAGCAACACAAATAAAATGTATATATTATACCTTTTTGTCTAGTATACATTAAGTATATAAATTAAATAATAATATACATAGCTGAATTCGACAATAGTTTGAATTAATTTTAATTTAAGATTATACTATATTACATTATGTCTGTCTGTTTTAAAACTACTTTTTTATGGAAAATAAGTGATTTGCTAATACAATTATATTGTAGAATAGTTTAAAATAAATATTTATAATTATACTTAGGTACCTACTACTCAAATATGTATATATATAATATTATATATTACCCATTTTACTGCGAGTAGGAGACTTAATTTTTTTTACGTTATTTTTTAAAATATATTTGTATTATTATTATTGTAAATATAGTGTGTAAATTGTGAGTACTTCAAATTAATTTTAAGGCTGTGCATTCTTTAGATCTCATCCTAATGGGAAAACCAATAACATAACACGTCTTGTAAAATACACGTACATTTTTGGATTTGAATATTAATCAGTATTAGCATCGATGTATAATGATTGAATAAATTACAGTTTTTTTTTTGTATTATGATTATAAAGAAATGTGGTTGTATCTTATTATTTACCTAATTGAAATAAAATTCCTTTTCGTTGTTCCCGGTTATAGAACCAAATATATATTATTTTGTTCAGACTACCTAGGTATAAAAAAAAAAAAATGTTAGGTATTTGTCTTAATGTTCTAAATCAATAATGAATACAAAATACTTAAAATCACCGTGTGTTGTATTAGTTATTGTGTATCTTACGGAAGATAATAATATTCGAACGTTACTACGAATCAATGACGAAAAACCGTGCGAAAAATTATAAGTAAGTCCATTATCTATAAGTGTTTAATTATTATTAACGATCTCGTTTGGTAATGAGCAATGACAGCTCATATACCTAGGTAATTTAATCAGATATATTGGAAATTAAAACATTATTTACTTATTCTACTATAATACTTTATAATAATAGCTTCTGATCAAAGTAGTAATACAATTAATACATTTACATGAAAATACAATATAGTTATAAGAAATCAATAACTATATTATAATCGTTATGTAGGTACCTTACGATGTAATAAATATACGTTTTTATTAAATTGGATATTAATGTGATTAAAAACAAATTCTTTATTAGAAAGTGTATTGATTTAAATCCATATAATATTACGCACTTTATAACTAATAATTATTATACATTTTAAATGTGACTTCACCAGTAGTTATTCTTAATTAATTTAATATTGAGTTATTATAATATGTAAAAACATAAAATATGTTCTCTGGTTTTTAATTCATTATTTTATAAAATACTATAATATTATTTTATTACAAATATGAAATAATCACAATGGTTAATATGAAGGCATATAATATGTCTGTATAATGTATATCCGTCTTGAATTGCAATTTCACATTCGGTATGCCCTACAGTCTACCAATATAGGTGCTATATTCGTGTGTGCTACAGCCACGGAACATCGGTTGAAAATCACTCGACTAAAGTGGATTGATAGTTAAAACTATTTCGCACATTTCGTCATAATATAATATAAATATTTTAGATTCTAAGCGGAGCGAAGAAGCTAGTGATTTTACAATGATGTTTTATTTTTTTTTATATCC
Source organism: Acyrthosiphon pisum (assembly GCF_005508785.2). Classification (NCBI taxonomy): domain Eukaryota; kingdom Metazoa; phylum Arthropoda; class Insecta; order Hemiptera; family Aphididae; genus Acyrthosiphon; species Acyrthosiphon pisum. Next base: position 8,941,608 of record NC_042494.1, read on the forward strand.
TGTATACAAAATTTCTACCAGAAGGAAAGCTTCGATTTAAACATATGGTTTCCTTATCTTATAGAAAATTGGATCAAGATGGTACTTTAAAAAGGTCATTTTTCGATTTCCTCAATAGTTATTTAATGCCACTATGGAAAAACTACTGACAAATTCTGAAAAACCGAATAAAATGGGATTTCAATTTCTAACGATTTGTTTACCACCGCAGCAACGAATAAAAAATTATGGGTTACTAGTGGGTTGGTATGGGAAGATAGTTTGGAATAAATATTAGGTACTTACTCATTTGACATTGAGGGACCGGCTCAGATGATTATTAGTGCTAAAATGTTATTCATATTTCGGACAGGGTATGTGCCATTTCTAATATTAACTTAGCGAGCTAAAACTATTATTTCCGTTGCATCTGATATTATATATAAGTGGTGTGTAATATAGGGCCAAGTGCTGCAGTTGCTCAGACAACACCTCAAATATGGGTTGGTGGGTATTGATAGAAGAAAAATAGAACATTTTATAGGGCAATATTATGAGGGATATAGGTCACCTAAAATTATTTGAACAATATCATTTTTTTTATGATACACGCCAATGTGTTATATAATTGTTCCCATCCAAACACTTTTACAGTTCTATTATACTATTACTTTATAACTATGTCTGAAATAGTTAACATATATCAAGTAAATTTTACATTTGTACGTATTAGTGTATTACAAACAAGTATGATTGTATATAATCGTTGTCCGTGCTCCGTCGCATAAAATAACTGTTATGTAAATAATTATATTAAAAGAAACTAGGGAGTGTATTGAAATGAATCAACCAAATTTAATATTCATAGGTACATATTGCATCGTATATATCTTTATATATATAATTCTACTGTACGTGTGTTTGTAAGCGAACTCCTCCTAAACGGCTGGACCGATTTTGATAGAATTTTTTGTGTGTGCTTGAGTGGGCCCTTGAATGGTTTAGATTCACAATCGGACCAGGTAGGCCCATTCCAGGGAGGTGCTCAAACGGGAATGTTGAGATTTACGGTGGAAATTTTTGTTTATAAATGCTTGCCATGGGTTTTAAAGCTATTATAATAATAAATATTGGTTGCCGTGAAATCAGTAATAATTGGAAATAATTTATAAAGTAAGTGTATAGATTAGACCTCTGGGAAGAAGACAGGCTAATTTAAAAATGGTTAAATTTGGTTTTTTTTTATTCATCTGATAT
>NC_042494.1:8942893-8959818 GCF_005508785.2 Acyrthosiphon pisum
GATTGCCTACCTGATAATAAACTGCTGCGAATCAGAATTTTTATTCCGGGAATAAAAGTTAAGATAAATTTTGAACACCATACACCGAATATTAAATAACGAATTAAACAAAGTTTGAGTCATATAGAGTTATTACATTTAACGAGCAACGAAGTGCACGGGATCAAATAGTTATAGTATATTATAATATATATAGCTACATGATACAATACGAATATCTACAATGTTAAATCATCAAGTCATCTTAACCGTTATATTTTTATTTATTTTTTATTGTTTATTAAATACGATTTATTGATAAAAGAAAAATTTTATAATTTGTGTTTGATACAGATAGACGGTAGGTACAATACGCAAAGGGTGGCTAACTTTAATAGACTTGGATCGACCTCTGAGTTTTTCTAGGTTGTCGCGATCGACCAAAAAAAAATGTTGTCTATAAACAAAAATATATTGTATGATGCGTACGTACATGCATGTTACACTTCTTTAATTACTTTTTTTTACAATATAAATAAATATTGACGTTTAAATTCACAATTTTACACAATACGTATTTTAATATGTTTATTACAAATTATTACTTCTAACTCATTACTACTATAGTACCTATACTACTATTATAAAAATAATTTATTTGTTTCCTGAAAAAAATTCAAGAAAATGCGAAATGGTGTCGTGATCGACTATAGTTCATCTCGCGATCGACCTGTTGACCACCCCTGCAATACGCAATTTGTATAAAAAAAAAAAAAAAACAATAATAAGATGTAGTGGTATAGAAGATATATAGTGACAGTGACATTACTTCAATGATACGATTTCAGGGTTCAATTGTTAATTAAGTTGTAATCATTATCTCAACAAGAATTTATGAATCATAAAATTATCAAATAAATTATTATTTTCCATATCATATTTTTACATACCTATGTGGTTTATCAAACCATAAGAATAACGCAAGTATCTGTGTGTACAATATATTGTATGCCATGGCTTGGTTGTATTACTAATACCTGGCAAAGCAGTAATGGATCTATAATTTTTTTTTTTGGGCGGGGGGGGGGGCGCCATTGTCTTTATCTAAGTCTTACGACACAAATATTTAAAAACGACCCAATTTATTAACCTAGATACTGGACCAATGGGGGGACCTGGCCCCTCTGCCCCCTTAAAACCACCATTGATTATATCATTCTAGATTATACGAAATAATAAGCATACAAATTTCATGTAACAAATATGGAGAGGATGATTCCGTCAGATTATAAACTGTGATTATTACCATTTTTGGCCACACAAAATTTGGAAGGTCTTGTTTATACGTTATACACTAGATTTTTACAAATTTTTTTAACATGACCTGAAAACCAATAAAAATAATTCATAGCGCGTATGTTTAACTACGTACGTAAATGTTCCTAACTCTGTAATTAAATATCTATATCTTGGTGTTATTATAATTTAAAGAAAGCCGTTTACAGTAGATTTACAATAAGTATGTAATAATTATTATTGTATTGCATCTTACACGGTTGATGAAGTTATAAGACACATTGACAACACTTTGCGAGCTTATCAGCATTTTTATTTAGGATATGTTACATACATATTACATTTTTGGCACTTCGATTATTTGTTTAAATTGTTAATCGAAATGCAATCGAGTAGATTTTGAGTTATTAAACTTAATGAACTAAGAATAATATAATAATATATGATCAGTAATAATATTTTTAGAAGATTTCTCCTCAGGGATTACTATAATATATTTTTAGATGCTACAAAATATATAGATTATATATTGACAGCCAAGTGTATATTGGTTAAGCTACTATACTATATATTCGGTAATAATTGTTTTTTGAATACGATAATTATTTTCGCGTCTATTTAAATTAAATTTAATCATATTAATACAACACTAATACTTGCGACGAAGTGAACAAAGCGAGACGATCGACGAGTCGTATCGAAGGTAGTACCTATATATGCATAAATACCGGTGTCGTCCAATTTTTATAAGTATAACTTTCGAGCTACTCATGTGTACAAATCTGTGTTCCATATTATTATAATTTGTAGTTTGTTATTAAATAGAATTTATCATACGTCAAATATACTACTAAATTTCATGAAGAACATTTTATTTAAATATCTAAAAAAAAAATGTCTCCACATAAAAACAAACAAAAAAGATGAATTTGTTGGTATGTATTTATTCAAAAGGTTTATTAATACAAAGTAAATTATAATGTTCAGTATATTTTTACCGACAAATTAGTACCTACTATTAGAGTTGATTTACAAATCGTTTACACTTGTTAAATGAGAATGTCTTCGTATTTATTAGACATTTGAAACCTATATATACAAATATACACCTAATAATATAAACCTAATTGTACAACTGTGAAATACTGTCTTATTCTGGTATTATTTGTTGTTTGGACAATCTTGAAACTTTACTTAAAGTTGTTCTGTATACTATTATATATTGTATTTGTTTAGATACAATTTTAATATGTCAATAAGAAATAATAATAATCAACTGCAGTCCGCAGCAGTACCTATACAATATACATATAATATGTCTATAAATACACATAAAGTATATAATACAAAAATATATGTTTTCTAAACTGTAAAAGCGCGTTTAATGATATTCGTAAGTATTTCACTACACTTAATGATAACATATTTTTATTTTCTTACTATATATAGTTACAAGAATAACATAATTTTAGTAGTATTTTATTGAATATGTATAGTAAATAAATATGTATATCAAGTAAACAAAAATATTTGCACCTATAGGTACCTACCTTCTCATATATAGTATATTATACTAGATAGGAACCTACTACAGAACTACCTATTTACTATATTTATATTGGTATACAATTTAATATTATTGTTTGTTTAGTTTAGCGTAGATATATCTATAATACTGCATTATATATTAGGTATATATAGGTAATCTTATAACGCACTCCTAAGACGTGTTATTACCGTTCAATTAATATAAAATATGTGATTAATATTGAGCACGTGCTGAGTAGGAATCGGAGATTAGGATACCATTATGCTCAGGTTACCAGAAAATTATAGACGTAAGGCTACAGTAAATCATATTCTTATGTGAGTATTAATAGATTATTTACGATAAACTATGATGACATTTTCGATAATTTCATAATAATAAAATAATATAAAGTCGATTCAGTGGGCCAAAGGTGTATTATTTTAGAGGGTAAAAAAAATAGGGATAGGTACTCCTTTTCTCCATACCACCACAGAAATTTGCGCTGTTCCGTGTATAATGTACCTATACATATATATATATATATATATATAAATTTGCCTTTATAGTATAAACTTTATACCTAGTTAATATTATACCGTATTGTTAACTACTATACATTGATTCGAGGTTGACGAGCATGTGTCGCGGTGACTAAGGGATGGAAAACCGCGAGGACGTCTGCAGGAGCAATGTCGCTAAATTATAGATATATATATATATAAAAACTGTTTAATATATATAAAACCCTCAGTGTAGTGAGTGTAGGTAAAATGTAAGGTACCTTATATAAAACATTTAAGTTATCATTACACCTATCATACTATTGTAGATATAGATACATAATATTATGTCTATAAGGTAGTGGTGGATTTAATACATTTAAAATATAGGTAGGTACTAAACAAAATCACTATAGAGGCTATTCAATATTTATACAACACTCGATATATATAGGTTACAAAACATTTTTGTTATATTTTATATTTAGGTGGGCCACAGAATAAAATAAATAGTCTATAGGGCCACGTCAGAATTTTCCAACCCAACGATCGCTAAATCCACCAATGTAGTAGATAGGTATTATATGCTTGTGTATTGGTATAAAAATTTGAAATTTAGCTATCATATTTTAATAATTTATATTGATATAATATTAATTTGGGCTCGTCGAATAAAATAGTATAATATGTATATAATAAAATTATATAGGTATCTTTATATGTTAAATTTGAACACGTTATTCATTATACGGCATTTAGAGGAAAGATATTATTATCTTTACTCTTCATGATAGTAATAACTATAATATAGTAGGTACCTAGATTAATATACTATATTATTGTCTTTATTATACGATTTCACGTATGCGTATAATATCTATATAGGTAGGTACCAACTATATATAATACCTATGATGGTGTGTGCGTGTGTCAAGTATTATATTATACAAATTATATCAGGTACATAATATAATATATTATACGTATAGCTATATAGTACCTATACGAAAGAATTGTAAAAAAAAAAAATAAATAAATAAATAATTATAATAGTAATAAAACAGGAAGAAGGAACGTGAAAAAACGGATCGAGAGCGCTCGCGCTCGTGGGAGAAGGAAACTTCGCGCGGCGGGGGGGGCGTGGCCCTCGGCCAATGAGAAACGGCGGCCCGGCGGGCCCCCCCACCCGGCACCTCGGGCGCGCGCGCGGTCGGGGCGAACACGCACATTCGCGAACAAACACGTCGCGCGCGCGCACACACGCACACAAGCGCCGTCCGCAGATTCGCACCGCAATAGTTTCACCGGCCGCCGCGAATTCCGTCGCAGACTGTCGTCGCACACGACGTCGTCGATCTTGGTAACCGTGGTAATCTTGGTAATCTTGGTAATCGTGTTTGAATCGTGCGATATTATCGCATCGTTTGCATAAGTAGGTATTATATTATTATGGATGTACCGTTGTAGCTGCGACGTGCGTTTTTTTTTGGAATTTTTTTCGCTTTGAAAATTGTTTCGTTTGTTTTGTGTTTTGTGTTTTTTTTTTTTTTATCGAAATACGATTGATATCAGATAGATATAATATCATGATCATGACGTATTACCGCCGACGGGTATCGTTCTCATCGTGGTCGTCGCGGTCGTCGACGTCGCCGCCTTGTTCCGATCGCGCCACAATCGCCGTTTCCGGTCAATAATAATACCATAATAATATAGGTATACTAAATACCCGTAACACGAAAAACATATACATGATAAGCGTACACCTCATGTATGCGTATGGACCACGTTTAGTACTCCACTGAAGCCGGAATATCATCACGTTATAACATAATATAGTATTGTATATCATAATATATAACGCCGCCCTTAGTAGACCGGATGTGAATACTCATTCAAAATTGGCCGCGTCAAGCAGAACCCCGTCCGTGTAGCAGCCACCGGCGAGACCAACTCGTTGGACTCGCACAAGGATATGGTAAGCACTGAACCCTTACACATACCTACCCTTCTTATACATACTATGCATATATCTTCCTATATAGATATATATCATTATATTATAGGTAAATCTGACCTAATAAAATTGTTTTGTCTACACTTATATATAATATTCCCGGATATGTAGTTGCTATTTAACAATAATATAATATTGCTATAATGTCGGTGTTCTTCTATTTACATTATTTTAATTGTAATTTTATGGACGTCATGGTCATTTTTTAGCTGATTCATAAGCTTCCATATTATATTAGCGTGACGGACAATTAAAATTTTTTGAAATTTACTTGATACTGCATTATTAGTGCAAGATCTAAAATTGAAGCTATGGAATTTGTGGTTTCTTATTGTTTTGATGATGATATCTTGTATATAATTTCGTATTATCAAACGAGCAAATTCTAAGTTTTTGTATTTGTTTAGTAAAATTTTTTTTTATGAATGTTCATTGGGATGTTTTTCTTAAATTTGTCTTAATTTTATTAACTTAGATGTCATGTTAATTATTATTTATATGGCTAATATGTGCTTATCTGTATCATCCTATATAGTAGGTACAATGACCCTGTCCATGTTTGTAGCAAGGCAAGAATAACGTACGGGCCGTTTTGCACACCTTCAAAAAATTCATTACTATTTCTGTTGTTAGAATGTTTTGAGTATATAAAACCATTTAAGCTATTGTTCTAATTAAAACAGAATGCATAATTAAATTTTTTTGGGAAAAAAAATTTAATAAATATTACTATATTGACTATCAAAGTAATAAACATTGTGAATGCAATTGATAATAATTCTCATAATATATCTATTTTCTATCATCTCGAAATTTCAAAATGTCCCAAATATAAATTTTTAGTCTATTATACTGTTTCGTTACTTGCATTTTGGGTACATATTATGCTATATAAATAGTATTTGGATTTTAAATATATAATTTTGCAATCTTTTATGTGGGTACTTACTTTTTTATTTTTCTCATTCTCCATCAAAATATTATAGTTCTACTCCACATTTTTCACCCACCGCCGTTTTTAAATAAGATGATGAGTGATGACTGTACGAAGTTTAGAAGTTTGAATGGTCTGCATGCCATGAAGATATATCTCACCAAATTTAAGTTAGTTTTATTATCATACTAGCCATAACATATATTATATTATATAAGACAACGAAAATGTCAATAAATTGTATATATAATTGTCTGTAAGCGTTGCAGCAAACGCTAATCAATTATGTATAGGTATAGATACCTACATAGTCCATAATATAATGTCGTTATCCTTATAATTCAATTAACATAATGTCATATAAGTCCCTTGCAAATAACAAATTCGTTTTACTAATTATTAGAACATTCCGATGAGCTCCAGAGTCGCGTGTCTTGAGTTTATAGACCGATCTTGATTTAATTTCCGTAAGTAGGTAGGTACCTATATTATACCTATTAGTAATTATTACCTACCCATACATTCTATTATTTCGTAATATATATACCTATATATTTTTAATGTATACATGAATCTAATTTCTATATCATAATACATTTACATTTAAAATTATCGCAGTAGGTATCGATATTTTAAAGTTGCAAAATTATTCCAAGTTTAATTTTGATGTGTGTATCATAAAAAGTATATATATATTTGTCTTAACTTTTTGGTTTAGCCACCTATATTCATAAATAATTAATAATTACATTTTGAACTAATTGGATTTGTGTGTAACCATTACTTAACCTTTGTAGAGCTAAGTAAAAGTTATACCTACCCGTTTCTAAATAAATCCAATTAGTAGGTATATAGTATATTACATATAATATGTAGCCTATATGGGATATGGCTATATTGGTAGTATATTATACTACATAATTAGACGTAGGTACTCGTGTATCTAAGTATATAACGTTTGGCACATAATAAAAATATTCTTACCTATTTTGTCTTAGACATCGGAAATTAATTCAATTTATAAAAACTTTAACGATTGTGACAGGCCATTAAATGAGGTATGTTTTACATAACTATGTATAGACAATTCCTTCCAAGATATTTTCGGATTTATCTCCGTACATATAGGCTATATGATAACTATACGCGATTGGTTTTAGATTACAATAACATCACTACAAAACATAACAAAATAAGAATAATTGTATTATATTCAATAATATCATATAAAATATCTAACAGTAGGGATGAATACAAGCCCGGATTAAGGGGGGGTCCAGAGGGGGCCATGGCCCCCGGGCCTCAATAGTTTGAATTTATTTAGGGGCCTCAGATTTGTCCACTACTTTTTTCGTTATAGGCTATAACACTGCATAAATCACCTTAAAAAATCGAAGAAAAAAGCTTATACATTATAATTTATAAATAAAATGATACATTAATTATTGCCAAGTACCTAATATCTATATATATTTATTATAACAGGTACCTAATATTAAATAATATATACATTATAAACATAATGTATATAATAAACTATTGTTATAATTTTTTTTTTCGTACTGGGACCGCCTAGGCGTACCTCTTTTAAAACTTTGGCCCCTGGGCCTCAAAATGTCTTAATCCGGGCTTGGATGAATATAATAATATTGCAAAACTATTGGTACCTATGATAATATTATTATACGTGGAAATTGACTAAATTTTGAATTATTCTAAGACCGCAGTTCGAACTTTAAATTAGTTATATACGATCGATATTTACTAAAAATAAGTATAATTTTATATTCTCGCTATTTTTAAGTTCTAATATTGATAATATTTTTTTACTAATACAAAATATTATAATGACTTATTAATTGTAAGTATAATGTGTTTTCATCAAAACATTATTATACATATATAAAAGATATACATAACTATATCGCATATAGGTTATAGGTGTATTCACTCATCATTATATACATAATAATGTCTAATGCTCGCTCTAATGTCTTTACACTTACTCTGCGACGATGGTGACAACATTAAGTGCCTACATTTTTTCAACGTTTTTTGTTAGTTCAACAATTTATACTGTTGTAAACGCACTGTAATATAATTATTATCGTACACGTAGTGGGTTCATAAGATGTATCGTAAACTCTTGTGTAATTAATTTAATAAAATATAAAATGCATACCTAATATAATAGAAAGATAATAAAAACAAATTAATGGAAAAAATATTAAATTATGTTTATTGTTTACTGTTAACATTATAAAGATGATGCCGACGCTATATACTTTGGTGACTGCAATACATATACTATAATTGTTACACAATATTATGATATTCACCCTTAAATATAAACCTACTCCCTACCATGTATGTATAACAATATTATGCACATAGTATTATATATAAATGTAAAGCGTTTATCGCACAACCTTGCCGATCGGTCACCATTAATCGCGTCGTAATGGCGGTTTAATGACGATTATTGTGTTTATAGTTTATACACAGGATATTATCTCTAATAACCCCTGCAGCTATTATGAATTGAAAGTTTATAAATGTGATATAATAATATAATAATATTATATTATATTTAAATAAGTCGCACCTGTAATAATAATAATAACAATATTATTTCGTGTTGATTTCATAGGTAGGTATATAATGTCTTAAGTATGTTTTAAATTTAGTTAGAAACCCGCAATACTGTATGCGCATATTGTATACTGTTTGTGATTTTCTAAATCGCTTAATTCTAAACGAACAAACGAAAAACGATATTATGTATATTATACCTATGTTAATGTCCGATTTATTATAGCCAGCGATTATATAAAAATCACCAGATAAGGCGCAAAGAAATAATTGGAATGTGCCAGAAAAATGTCACTCTCTTTTGCCTTTGATAAGTTTGCCAATACGCACAGATGATGTGTAGACACATAAATATATCATATAGGTATACATTATATAGGTAGGTGGTTCGTATTTTCCGGTGTGGCGTTTGTATATGATATTATTAAGCGATTTTTTTTTTTTTAACGTTTATAACTATGTACCTATTCTTGTATTATTTCTTGGTAGTCTGCACATTTTCAAAAACAAATGACACCTAAAATATAGTTAAGATGAAACATTGTGCTCAATGTGTATACTATTATTGTAGGTAGGTACTACAATAATATAACATATCATTATATTTAACTGCATATATACACGTTAAACCATGTGGGTGTGTGTGCACTGGCAGTCGCTCATCTTTTCGAAGGAGCTTCAAGCATAATATTTTTAAAATACATTTGCGTATCATGCGTTATAATAATACTTTGATATTGTTAATATAGGCATTCGGAACTTAAAAAACCGTACGCTAAAATCGTGTTAAAAATCGTGTTTCATAAACATGGACGGAAGTTTATTTGGATATAACTATATTAAAGAATTTTTTTTTACAAAAATATATTTATATATATATATTAATCTTTGTGTATATATGTATAAATTATACTCCGATTTAAGAGTGAGACACAATATTGGGCATATGTGCACGCTGGCAGCACTTTTCGGTGTTTATATAACGCATTTGAGTAGGTACCTACCTACTAAAATGTGCACAAAAATTGATGCTCGACATTAAGACGCACCATGATAACAGAATAGTCAAGTACACCAAATTTAATCTTGTGAACCGTTAAATATTCTCAAATCGAAAGAATACAACGGACCCTCGCAATAAAAATAAAAACTAGTGCTGATGACTTGAAACAGAAAAAAATACCTCTCATTTTAATTCCCTCCATGTTAATGAAACACCTTATATCATAATTCTTATAATTTAAATATATAAAAAGCCCCACGTTTTTAGTGAGGCAAATGAATATTTTTCTGTTTTTTTTTTCGTAGAGTTGTTTGAGTTGCTTAAAATATATATCCTACCTACCCCTCCAGTTCCCAAATATTTCTACGTCACCATATTATTCCATTTTGTAGCCAAATTTGATGCATTCATTTTGTATTGATATAGCAGACGAGTTCAAATTATGCGTGATCGGTGCCCTATGCGTTTAGTATTTATGCGTGTTATAAAAAAAAAATTACACGCCGTAGTGTAATCGGGAATGGGAAACATCGATTACCATCAATGAAATTTATTATAAAAAAGTTTTAAAATAATATAAATAAATTTGTAGATATATAGTTATTTAAATAATTGAATTATAAACACCTATTAAATGGTAAAAAATATCCGTTTATTACTCGAAAGAAGCCGTTTAATAATTATTCAGCTAGTATTACATAAACCACGCGAGGACCGTTACTCGAACAATTATTATAAATTTATAACCGATGCGGTAGCGTAATGTTTATACATATTTGATATGGTTCTGTACTGGCTCATTTTATTTTATATTTCAATTAATACACGTAGACGTACTAATAATAATATAAAAAAAATAATTTCAATCGATTTTTGTTTACCATAATTTAGTATTTATATACACGGACATAAGACGCAGCAGTGATATAATATTATTATTATGTAATATACTAGCATGTCCCCTCCAGTCACACCTCTCATCAACCATCGTTCAGCACTCTGTGTAGGTACCTTCATAAGTTATAACTGATGTATATGATCGCAGCATAAAGCTAGGGTGACGAATTTAATAATATATTATTATAGTGCATGTCCTTTTTTATCGTACACTCAAACACAATATAGTTAGGTTCGGTTTATATTGAGTGCCTACCTAATATACCTATATCGGCCAATATAATCCAGTAAAATTTATCACGCTGAAAAAGGCAAAAGAATCTCGGCGGCGTGAACAGACAGGGCTCTACGTCCTTGACCATAACATAGGTATTATACATACATATTATGTATGTGCCTGTAACGGGTCCAAGGATTTTTCATGTTCTATACGATAATGTGGTGATGTACGTCGCCGCCGACGATTTATATTTATGTATGTATGTATTGACACTCGCTATGGACGTGTAATAAAAATCCCCAAAAAGTACACCGCTTTTTTAAAAAAGAAAAAATACCCGTACAAATCAAACGTTTGTTTAGTCCTGACGTATATATGATATAATATAATATGTGTATAATGTATATACTTATATTATTATTATTATTATTATTATTATAAGGGTGACCTGCTAGTTCAAAGAAACCGAAGCCTTTTTAAAAAAAAGGGGAAGTTTATAGACTCGGAGAAAAATAACATACAACATGTTTAAAGAATAAGATATCACGATTCCTATTATATATATATTTTATTATTATTTGTGCGGCGCACGGACCGATAATAGCGGGTGGTATTTTTATTTGTACAAATGATTTCGTCCTTTTTATACGTGTTTATGTGTGTGTGTTGACATTTTGACTCGAGAAAAATAACCCTTTTGACATCTTAAATCACACAAACTGCCGGTACCTATAATACATGCACCTAATGCATCGTCGATTAAATAATGTGTACCTATTATGTTTTGACTGTCGGCGTTGTCTGATAAATACGTCATGACTATTATCAATACACCTATAAAATATAATATAATGGAAAAAAATGATGCATTATAATACTTACAATAATAATAGGCAATAAAATCATATATATTCTCTATGTATTATATTATGATAGGTACATATAGGTACGTATAGTGAGTTGAATAAACCAGAAAACGCAGATTATTCTGCTATTATTTTGACATGAATATTTATTTCATAAAATGTATTATAATATAATATTGTCTGTATACAGATGAACTGTATATATTCATTTTTAATTACCAATTATGTTTTGTAAATTAGTTTTAATTTATATCAAAAACTTATATTGAATTCTAAACGCGTTTGTGATGGTGTTTGTGCTTAGTGTAATTTATGAAACAATAAAATCAAACATATATAAATATTATTTTATCGTTAATACAATATAATTTATAAGACATAACATAACACTGCATTGCACAACGTAAGACAATATAAGTAATATTATAAAAATAAAATTCATGGAAATAAAGATATTTCAAATAGAAGGGGTGATTAAGGTCGTTAACTTAAAAATAATAATAATATAACAATAATAAAACCATTTACATTTTATATTTGAATATAATATTATATACATTTAAAAATATATATTTAAAAAAACTTTATTTTTTAACGCTCTTGCAATATTTATAATTGATACATTTTATGTTTACTTGTTTATTCAATTTTCGATTTGATAACAACAACAAATACCTAAATTATAACTGCTGCTTCATATTATATATAAACATAATGACGTTAAATAAAAATAATACCTATTGCAATATAATATGTACTTAGTTACAGATATGATTTGAATAGTTATCCGAGTGAACAATAACTAGACATCTCCAACTTTTCAGAAGATAAAAAAACTCCTTTATTGCAATAGAAAATAATTAAAATATTTATTTTTCCTTGAGCAGTATGACTATAGAGTCTTTACTTCAAAATTGCTATTTAAATTTCGTTAAAAGTATAAGTTAAATCTTTATTGAAATGCGTGTGGTATACCTACAAGTCTTCGCGTTTTTTCGATATAAGGCAGGTATAGGTACATATTTTTGTTGTTTGATTTATCATGAATATCGAATATTGTGAATGTTTCTACGTATATTGTTTGTATTAAATGCATTTGAACGTCAATTTAATACATATTTTTAGTCACGTGGAACTCATAATCTATCATATCAGTAATAATATAGATACCTACAAGTGATACAATATATTCGTAAATTTCCTTTATAGAAAAAACACCAATGTAAAATAAAAAGAGTTGTGTTGCGTAAAATATTATGCGTCTTTATATAAAACATTTTGTCTACATCTAATAATGACTAATTTTGTTTTAAAGTGCATATTATTGTGTGTACAATTAAAGTAAAATTATATTTCAGTTTATTTTTTTTAGTAAAAACTAATTATATGTATAACTTATAGTGTAAAGTAAATAATGTTAATTTCAATTTTATAACCGCTTATAGGTCTATAGGTATACCTATACATGCTCCACGTGCATCCTACATACAAATACATAATAGTGATATTAAATATACGTATTATTATTGATCTTAACGCTAAATTTGTACGGTTCTTATTTTTACTATCGTTCGGTAAACAGTTTAATACGAGAATAAGGTGTACCTACATATTATTATGTACTATAGGTATGTATGTACCCACAATAATATATTATATTGAAATTGGTTTTACAAAAACGGCGGAATTGGCGCGTTTTTCTCGGAAACTACGTGTATAATGACGAAAAAGGAAGTTTGCTCAGAGAAGGTTTGGCAGTGCAGCGGTCGCGCGTGTCATTTTAAAATACGTCATAATGTATAGTTGTACACGTAGATACTGCATAATATTATATGACAATGAGAATTATTATTTTAATATTATATTATAGTCGTTGCAGTATACGCTTGACAAACGACATTAGAAATCAATTGTGCAGATGTACAATAATATTGCAGTAATCCATATAGGTGCTCTTGGTTCTTATATTATTATACCCGCCTAAAAGTGTGTATATATGTACCTAATAATATTTGAATATTTGCACGTCAGACTCTTTGTAGCTACACATAAGTGATTCAGCAGACAGTAGGTATCAACCCATTTTTTCATTTAATAGGACTACGCCACACTAGTACAACACCACCCATAATTTATCCATGAAAATTATTTTGCGGATAAACTATTACGGAGACAGTATTCAAATTCTACCAGACAATGCAAATAATTAATTTTTGAAGAATCTTTCTTTTTGTTTTTTCATTTATCTATTAATTATTATTGAGTATTGATAGTTGATATTAAAACAAATGTATTCTACAACACAGATACTGCAGCTTTCTTCTGCGTAGTTTGATAATTTGGTAAATTTACTGTGAATAATTTAGATACTCATAATAGTTTTTCCAAATAAAACCGATAATCTCATTACCACGCAACTATATATACCGATGTTGGTACTGATACACGACCACTTTTAAAGTAGTTTAAATTCGTATATATTTGAGATAAAAACATTTGAACTCTTCACAAAATATCATTGACATCATAATGACCTTTGAATATAAATCTATTATAATTTTGGAATTTTCAAGTATAGGTGTGTATCCACCTAAAGTATATAGACATATAGTATATATCTAGGTACTACAAATAACTATTTTGAATTTTCGAATTGATATATCATTTAAAAAGTGTGTTGATTGAAACTTTTTTATGAGAACCTTCCTTTTTACTGTATACGGTTAAGCAAATTATTTTTTTTATTAAATCTATATGTTTAAGATTTAAATTCAAATAATCTAAGTTATTTTACTGTATAATAGACAATAGTAGTTAAAAATGGTTATACAAAAATATTAAATGGTATAGTATTTATTATATGGGTACCCATTCAATTTTACAAATTGTATAATATTGATAGATTTATATTAATAAATAACTATAATTTTAAAATCATCATAGCCCCATATCGTCCAAATCTATTATTATATAGACATATATTATAATCCATTGTACACAAAATTAAAATAACTCAAAAGCTACTTGTCCGAATTTTAATTTTAAATATTAACATTTTCTAAAAAGTTATAGACTTAACAATTTATAGGAAAAAGGGTAATTCTTATTTATATAAGGTTTAAATGATATATATAAAATAAAGTATTGGAAAATATAGTCCTTAATCATCTTATAATGGTATATATTATATACTTCAAAATTCCAAAAATTTGATTTTTTTTTAAATTCTTTATTTAAAAAAAATGGAGATACACCTGTGTATCCGTGGGCCCCATTTGACTAAATTATTTCAATATTGAGATAAAATATATTGATTATATATTATTATTATGTTACAAGTAGGTATATAATGAAAAATAACAATATATATGAATATTAACACAATTCGTGCAGTCCACTGAATTTCACGACATAAAGCTTCTGCCTTATCCATCTCCTTTTTCACACTATCATATCTCTTTTCCTACCCACCCCAACCCTCCAAAATTACGATAAATTTGATCTATTCTTTTTCTCAAGTCTGTCGTCGCAAATGTGGCCTAGTTACTCCCGTGCTTGTAAATCTATGTAGTATAGACGCTTATAACACGTGGCCCGACCAGACTTATAATAATGATATATTATTATTTAAAACAAGTATTTTATTCTATGAGCAGTGTGTTGTGTACAAATATATCGTTTCGCCTGTCCGACTTCTTTTTGAGCGCAAGAAAAAAAATTACAACGTCGCGTGCGGGTTAAACACATACATTCGCAGCGTTTTTCTTTAATAATAATTTATGATCGACTGTCCAATTTTAAACAGTTTCCCGTGATCTATATATTTTAGTTATTTTGTGAATTCTATAATCTTGATTTTTTAGTAGGTATAGGGACATAAGGTATAGGAACAATAAATAGGTACTTTGATTACTATTAGAGCGGATCGCGAAATGATTCACGCGCGATCTCAAATGCTGAATGATATTATGTTACATCAAAGAGATAACTGCAGTATAATATACTTAAGTACTTACCTAAGGATACATATGTATAATAGGCCATACATCCAAAATATTTTACAAGATGTTGTAGCATGAGCATGAGCATGATTGGTGAATCACCATACGTACGTATAGTTAACTTTTATACATAAAATATACATAATGATGATAAACATATTATACTGAAATGATGACGTCGACGTCTCGTAATTATAACATACGATATCATAACTCGTATATAAATATATAATATATGTAATAATATTATAATAACATCCGATAACAACCTGCAGCAATCCCCTCCGAGCGTTGAGAAGAAAAAAAACGTCGACTACCGATATAAATAATTGAGGGATCATTAAATATATTACATGTAAGTTGATACGGCGCACACGGAATATATTTTCTTGTATACGATTATTATAAGTGAATTTAATGTAAACGTGCACTCGTTTGGTACGATCTACTATATTATACAAGTTATAAAATTATTATGATGTACACCTACTATAGGGTATGAGCTGCAATAGGCGGATATTGAGGGAGAACTGTTCATTAGCAACAATCCATCCCAAACCGTTATAAGTCCTTTGGAATTTATGAAGTCCCTTCTCCTTGATTTACTATGTGTGTGAATAAGTATTATAAATGAATCGAGCTTCTGCAGTACCGCAGACGCGACAACAATATGTACCTATATATAATAAATATCCTCAAACAACAGGCGTATATTGTATTCAATTGCGGTTATTTCCGAAATTTTTAACGAAGTGAATAATAATTTTTTTATACTATATTTTAATGCGTAAAATATTACATAACACACGCAATGCATGAACTGCGCAATCCACGTCCACCAGCTATACACCTACGATGGAATCTTTTCTTTCGATAAACATTATTGCAATAAAATAGTGAACATTCGACTAATTTATTGTTAGACAACAAGGAATTTTCAAAATTTGAGCATATTTTAACTATACAGGGTGATTTACCAAACATGCTCACCCCCTTTTTTTCAATAATGCAGTTATTCAAAATCTGATTTTTGGAATCTTTAAAAATACTTTTTAACATTTTTAAAATGTTTGAGATTTTATATACTAC
>NC_042494.1:8959918-8981107 GCF_005508785.2 Acyrthosiphon pisum
TTAGACGTTCGTTTCGTATATTATTTTTTTGTTTTACGGTGGTCTACCGGGATTTTTCACGATTCGAGCGATTTTGCGTGCATTCGTGTACCTATACACTAACTATATACCTAACATATTACAGTGTAATAATATGAAGTATAGCATAAATGCAAACCGTATAATATATATGAACATACGCACACTGTTAGGCGCGGTGGTGGTTATAGAGGGCGGAATCACGAGCAAACGAATAATATAAATTATAATGGAACGAGTCTAATTTTTTATTACATTATTCCTACCGTACGCGCATCGCGTAGGTAACTTATACATAATAATAAATATAGCCCGTAATTATAAGTCGTAAAAAGAACCACGCGGCCGGCTGGAAACGGCCCGAGGGGCTCCACTTCGCCATTTCAGATCCTCCGCACGATTTCTGTATTTTTTTTTTTCGTATTAACTCGGAGGAACACGGGCATTATGCATCGAACATTATATACGTAATAAAATGTATCATTATATTATTATAATATTATATGTGTACCTATATGTGCGCCGTAGCAGTATAGGACGTATTCTCTACTTCGTTATACATTATTATTGGGCTGTTGCACATTCGACGCCATATTGTATAGACTTTACATTATATACTCGTATTAAATTAAATGTATATAATACGCGCTCGAACCTATGTATAATAATACTATGACGGGTTTGATGTTACGTTTTTCAATCAGATTGTTATTATTTTTTCTTTGAACAAATGGGAACTGCAACTATATAGGTATATACGAGTGAAACTCGTTGTATTTAAGTAAGTTTTTTTTAGATAAAGACATTATATTTACACGGAAATGCTTTGTAATATATTCATTTATTCGTTTCGACAACGATCGATAGGTTGGATTTATACGATTACACGACTCGACGTGGCACCATCGCTACACTTTTCAACATCTTTTTTTTCATCCCACGCCGTTTACGATGATACGTAAAGTTCGTATTATTGAATAACCTCAATTCGATCATACTTATAGAACAACTTATAATGATGGTTCAAAAAATTGAATTAGCTCTATCCTAAAACAGGTTGCAATTGGTTGTGCCGATTTCAATAATAAACCGTTTGCTATACCTACCTAAAGTACGATGTACGTCCTGTATATACAGCTCACAAAATTACAACCAAACAGTATTATTGTATAGATCCGTGTATATGTATATAATACAATCTGTGTTATATTTTACACGCAAATAATGTATTACGAATTACTTTTACGTATTATTGTCATGTAGAAATACAATAACGAATAATTGATTATTATCTATATAGATTGCGTTAAAAACATTGCCAACGTTATAAGTTATGGTTTTTATTTGTATCACTTACCTATAAATTATAATTATATTACGGTTTACTATATTATATTTTAATATATATTTTGTATAGGAACTCCAATTAGTCGTCTACCCATCATGGCCAAACGCGTGTTGGATTTGTACACACTGTATAAGTTAGTCGTCCAGAGGGGTGGCATTGTCGCGGTCATCACCAAGAAGTTGTGGCAAGAGATCATCCGAGGCCTGGGCCTACCTCCTTCTATAACGAGTGCCGCATTCACATTACGCACACAGTGAGTACATAATATTATATAATATAAGTTAAGTATTTAACATTTACCTCGTCTAATCGCAAACGAAATAAATAAAATTGAAAACGTTCAAAACAATAAATATATACGTACAAGTAAGTGAAATATATAAATGCTAAACGAATATTATGTAAAATAATATTGTATTAAACTATCGCTACTTTCTAAACATTTTTAATTTAAGTATTCCAATTATATCTTTAATGACCGTAATATTATTATAAGTGTTAATGAATATAATGTGCATATCTAATAATAATAGAGTCTATAATATACAATCGTATTTATCGTATTATAATAATGTGATATATGTATATATATATATATGTATTGCATTTTATATCTACTTAAAGATTATTGAGATATTCTTGAATTTTTATCTGAAGATACTGTATAAATGTATGTATCGATATCAAAGCCCAATTTAAGCAAACAATTATAGGTACTTTCCTATTAAAAATTGTCCGAACTTCTCAGTCTCTCACTACTTACATCACTCCTATCACACCTACTTACAACAAAAACCTATCAAGCAGATTCATTTTTGATTTTGAAAATATAAACATAAATAAAATGTTCAAGTTCAGGAAAATTCCTTTTAGAATTCCGTTAAAATATTCTCCGACATCACCGATGATGGGCATTTTTAAGTCAAATAATAATGTTTTCGACTTTACCTGCAGCCATCTTTGCCCATGTACGATACACGTATGGTTTAGTGGTCCATATGTGGCTATGTACTGATATAGAATTAATATAAAAAAAAATGTACAGATACGTCAAATACTTGTACGCCTACGAGTCGCGGATGAACCAGTTCAGTACGTTGGACGAACTGAACATGGCGATAGCGGGCAACCGGCGCGAGGGCCGGCGAAACAAGTCGCTCATGTATTCGGACATGCCACCGCCACCACCCGGACACCCACACCACAATCATCACAGCCATCACCAACAAGTGCACGGTGGCCACCCGCACTCTATGATGGGCGGTGGCGCCCCGCCGCAGCCGTCGTCACAACAACAACAGCAACAGCAACAGCAGCAGCAGCATCAGCAACAGCAACAGCCGCCGTCGTCCCATCACCATCACCATTACGCCAACGTGCTGGCCGCCGAAGATCGGTTTCGTCACCTTGCCGCCGCCATCATCGACAACCACCATCACGCGGCCGCCGCTGCAGCCGCCGCCGCCGCGGCCGGCGTTGGTGTCGACCACCCCAGGCTACGGATGCAATCGTGCAGTCCACCGCAGCATCAGCAACAACAATTGCAACTGCAACCGGAATGCAAGACGTCCGCGGTCGCGTTGCACCAGACGCCCCGATCGCCGGCCACCATCGGACTTCCACCGCCGCCACCCATGCCACCGTCGTCGCTGTTCAACGGCCACCAGCCGTCGTCGTACCAACAACTCCATCAACAGCAACATCAGTCCAACACCGTCCAGTCCACCAACGAGCAGACAAACAAACAGAGAGGTTAGTAACGTATAATATTATATTGTTTATTACCTATTCAATTTTAATACGTCGACGAGTACCCAAATTCAACGACAGAACCTAAGCATGCTTCTTATTAATGAAATAATTGTTCATACTAATAATATCGGTTCGTCGCGTTTATATTTTTTCTTTCTAATAATAATAATAATAAATTAATTTATATTTATAATATGCAAAGTTTGATGCACATTTAATTCTATTTTAAAATTTTAAAAATCAATTTTTGCTCAATTATTCGATAAAATATAACAGTAGGTATAGGTACAAGAATTAATATATTATAATACACAAACATTATAAATTCAATTTGAAATAATAAAAAAAAACTTCCATTATAATATTTTTATGATAGTGATTAAATGCAATAAAATAAGTGGATTTCAATACTATAGATTTCTCACGGCTCTTTATCTTTAGATAATTTTGTGTAGTACATAATATCCTCAAACATCAAAAAGCTTTTGTCGGTAACAAATAATTATTACTTGCCGCGTGTTTTGTCAATAGGTACACAGTTGGTGATGACTAATAAAAGAAAAAAATATGTTTTTTTTTTGTTTAGACAGTTAGATTTCACTTTATAGGTACATTTTAGGTACCTATATAATTGTTATCTCTTTGAGTTATACATATTATTATTATAAATTGTTTAGTCGTTATTGAGTGGTTTCTGTGTACAAATATTTTTCTTATAAATGCACCGTATTAATAATTAACGAATGTATAGTAATATTATAATCGAATTTCGATGTGAATGCCATAAACTAATTTACATCACACAGATTTGTGTTGTGACCACGATTAAAGATATCTTGAATTGTGGTTGTGACATACCGATTTGAAGAATGTACGCTGACGTGACGTAATTGGCAATCGATAGGTGCATGTTAACATGTATATGCGGGAAATATTATATTCCGCACATAATCCGAAGTTTCTGAAAGATTATTATACTGTTTAATGTATATAGATAAGTAAATATATATACACAATGTTTGACCTATAGTTGATAATTGTTATATATATATATATATATACACCTAATTTTCTATTTACCACTATAAACATTTAACATAGTAACATTATGCCACACATGTTATGGTCTTCTCGTTACGTTAAATTATACCTAGGTACACTTGATAATAATATTACAATTGTTATTTTATACAATTCGTAATTTAAAACGTAAATATTGTCTGTAGCTGCAGCACGACGATTAAAATATTCGTGATTCAATATATCAGTCCATGACACAGGTCTGCACGGATCGACAATATTTCAGCCCTGACCCCATTAATTTTTATTTACGACCGGGCTCGGCTCGAGATTTTCGTCCCCAAATATAGAACCCTTGTATCAATTTATTTTTCAAAAATTAAATTTCTATGTACGTGGTACTATTAAAATACTATGCAGTGTATTTTATAATATAAATCTTATAAAACCTATGCCCTAATATAATAGTAGTTTATGAGAGAAATCCGAGCGAAGCGTTTCGTATCTGCACCACTTAATAAGTATATAGACATCATGAAATCCGCGACCGCCGACACTACTGGATGGAACCGTCTTGGCTGATGGACAATAATATGATAAAAATATTTACTAAACTAACCTGACAGCACACTGGTAACGTCAATATCAAATTACGCGCAAATTTCCAATTTTTTTTAGAGAGGACTTAAGTCTCAAATAATGTTGATAACAAAAAAAATAGATTCTGGGGCAATGTCTCCCCAATTCTTACCATAGGCCATAATCATCAAGGTTTAAATACAAATTTATTTATTGAGATTGTTTAGATCTTAATAAAATTACTTTTTTCACAGATGGATAATAATTCCCAATTATTATAGTTTCTCGTTCGTTGTCTGGATCTTAGAACGTATTGCGCCATAGTTATATCATTACACCACTTATCAGTTATCAAAAATACCATAACATTGAAACAACATTTCAAAAAGTTATAATATTTGAATAATTATTATTGGTTTATTTTTTTATAAATTGCAATACAACAATAAATAGAGCATCTTTACTTTAAGCTGACTTGATTTGAAAGACTTGACAGAGGTTTGGGGATATCTAAAGACGCGCAGCAAAAAGAACACGTTGATCATATTTTTTCAACTTAAACCACACTGTGACGTTTGTTATTTATTTTTTTTTCGTCTATGTTGTTATAATCTACACACGCGGTCCCGCGACAGACAGACGTGTGTTAAGGTATACGAATCGTAAAAATACGAAAAACAAAATAAACCTATGTACCGATTCCGTGGAAACGATTTAGTGAAAATGCTCTGTCACAGTGCGGCGTGGCTGCGGGAAATCATAATATATTATTAAATTTTGCTGGCCGTTGTCGCTGCCGCTGTTTGACAGCCGACAGGTCTTCCGAAGAGATGTGCAGCTCCGTTGCAGTGGCAAACTGTAGGGAAATGATAGTGACGTATTAACGTTATACCTTTAATAATATAGTATCTAAAAACGGATTTTGTTGTACTCTGTGTACCCATTGTTGACACTGTCGGTAGTAATAATAATATAAATAATAGATTGTGTTAGGTACGTGGTTATAATTTATAAGCTTTAAGACTGTGGTTTTGGAAAATCGTGTAGGTACTAGGTGTTCGTACTTATATTAAGAGCCTATTTTATAAAATATAAGTATTTATATTATTACCTACTATATTATATTTGATAAAATGTAATATTCATCGTTAGGTTCAATATTATGACTAAAAGCGCTATAAAAATATAATATATGATGTGTGGGTACCTTTTCCTCAAAAATAAAATTATAATATCATGATTAATTTATATTAATATTATTATAAGAAACATAGATAGCAGTTAATGGTTCTTATGTTTATTAAGACAATGATATTATTAACAACATTAAAACATTTATTTTGTAATTAGAGAAAAAATTGCTACAAAATGGCCAATCACTTATCACTTACATAAGTATTAGATACATAAAAAGAATATTAGAATATTTTGTTATCAGATCATCATGCTTAAGAATAAGAAAAAAACAATTTTAATTATCTAACCATTATTTACTTACATCATGTCGATAAAAAATATTATTATTGTTTTTTTTTTTTTTTATTGGGTGTAATAAATTTGTTGTAATACTCAAATAATTAACTAGGTAATTTGATAAAAATAAAAATGATATACCTATATAAAAACCAGTAGGTATACCATTAAATTAAGTTTTTAAAATAATATAAAAACAAGTTTTTTTGCAACCATGCCAACGAATTATAGATGATATCTTTAATATGGCACTTGGACATCTTTCAAGTCAGAAACTGTTCGATTATAGCGATGAGTCAAAGTGAGTGTACCCACATTGCTTTACGATGATTTAGTTTTAATATGTTCTTATTATTGTCGACCTTTCTATACGATTTCTATCCGATTATACAATATTTTTGACATAGTCGATAACACTAGGTATCGTATTGGGAAATATTAAGACATATTAAATTGTAAGTCATTTTACAATATAATATATATTATAAATACACAGCACAATAGCAGAAAAGGCACATTGCTGTAACGACCGCACGATTAAAATCAATATAATGCAAAATTTTTCATAATAATACGCTATAATATGATGAGACAAAATATCTTAAATTCGATGGGTTCGGTGTTATGCGATGCGGGTTTAGGAAGTCGGCTGTATGCGATCTCATAATATATCACATTATTGTGGTATGTATAAGTTATACACAAGCCGTTTTTGAAACATTACCAAGAACGTATAGTATACGTACCTAAACGAAAAGATTTGTGTCGGTGACGAAAAGCAGGAACCGCGTTGGAGCAGACAAACGGAAAAACATAAATGTACGTATAATGATATAAACGTATAGGTATATGATAATAATATATTATGAAGAAACGAAAAAAGAATATCGGGCGATGCGTTCCACGCCGTAGTTTCTGCTCATTCATCAGACGTCTTCATTAGTTACGGCTGCGGCGTCGATCAAAAACGCGTTAAAGGTAAATCCGTTGGAATCGTATCAAGAATTAGGCTCCGAGCTGAGCTTCTGGCCGGTTAATTATTACACGTGGTGCATCATGCGGACGGAACACATTTCCCGTTGTCACCCGTTAACAACGCTCCCGCCGGTCTTAAGTCTCATCCGAGTGTACGTTATTATTATTATTATTGTCTGCACGACGACTGTGTCGTATTTATATCTATTCACGTCGTGTCCCCGGTAGATCGTGAACGCCGTCGTTTTCGGGACGTGTGATGAGGTCAACGGTCATCGTTTCACTTTTTTTTTTTTTTTTTCAACGGGATGCAAATAATCAGACCCATACACGATATATAGGTGCATCGCGCGCGGTTTTTACAGGTTTTCGTATGAGTTGGTTCTTTGGGAAACGTGCGCGACTTACACGACATTATTGGGTACAACTGTCTAGCGGCGGGTTAATTAATTTTTATTTGCACCTCGTCGAGCTAATAAAAAATGTATTCAACTAACCCCATTCAACCTATCAAAACTATCATGACACTATACTCACTTGTACGTTGCTTTATATCATACGAAAATAAAAATGTAAATAATATATATTCTACTCAAATAGCACAAAATAGAATGACACGAGCCAGAAGTGTTGTGTGCCAACCAGTCGATTAAGGTACCTATAATAATATATAACATTCGATGTTTGTTTCAATATAAAATTATGTTTATTTGTTAAACTCCCAATAATAATTATGAAGTATCAGATATTATACTGATCCCGATGATTTGTGAGTGGCGCGTTACGACCGACTTTTAAATATCACAACCATCAGACTTTTAGCAGCGAATTGTGATAGAGGTACTGTCTTAGCTGCCTATAGGTTAGAGTAGGTTTGGTTAGGTTAGGATAGGACCTAACCGCCTCTCATAATGGACATATCTATGTATATAAATGGATATATCTTTATATATTAATATATTATATTATCAAAAAACAAAAACAGTGGTGACTATATGACATTAATCTAGATATAGATTTATTTTTCGAGTAGTCTCCTTTTTTTTTTGATCCTTAAGTCTGTATTTCCTTAGAGTACGTGTGAATGTGTGGCACTTATGTAATTCTGTACTGCGTTAGAATATACGTACCTACATATACCTATAATAATAACCTACCTACCTATATAAGTGATATGCAGCTAAATATAATCTAAATTACGTGTAGGTACGCTCTTATCCATCAGTCATGTCCGTTTGTTATCGGCATTCTTGATCGACGACGTCTATTATAGGACTTATAGATCGTTGTGCGACAAAATTTTGCAGAGTGCATCAATCGCTACAGTACACGTTCGATTAGTTTTGCCGATAAAAAAACGTGCATTATTATTAATAGCGTACTAATTTATTCATCGGTTATTTAGTGATTATATACGTCCTATAGGAACGGCAGTAACGGGTATAGGTATGTGCATACTGCGCCATACCTAAAATAGTCGTTTAATCGGTCGAGCCTGATAAACGTTTTACGGCTGTGGATTTAGCGTTTTACAATATCATATTATTATTATTATATTATATTGATGCACCGCCGTGGTTATAATCGAAAACTAGCTGTGCACTGTAATATCATTTTATGTATTTTATGCAAACAATTCGGTATTTTCGTTGTGGTAATAATAAAAAGTGTGCAGTAAGTACATTATCAAAGTGCTTATTACTTAACCAGGTACTACCTAATAATATTAATAATAATTATAACAGTATTATTACTGGTATTGGGTATTATAAATATTTGTCGTTCGGTGTCCCCGCGTATTACGGTTGTGTGATTGACGTCAATTCGCGTTTAATCGATGTGTATACGCAAGTTTCACACGTACGAGCTATAATTAATTACACGTAGGTACCTATCGTAGGTATATGGATAATGTAATTACGATTTGACGAATAAAAAAAATGTGTTTTTGCTAATTAAATATGATAATGCTGAAAAATAAAACTACAATATCCAACTATGTCGGTACCTACTTGTGTTATTATAGGTACATCATTTTACGTTACGTAGTAAAATGAAAAAAATTATAATTATAATAAAAAACGTGAAATTCAAATACGGCAAAATATTATTCCTGAACGATAAAACGTGTCTATGATTATTATGGTTATTCGTCATAATCTATTGTGTGTCATGTGTATAATATAACATATTCAATTCTATATATTATAATAATATATCCCTATTATTATAATACGCTTCTGAGATGATGCGACGCGTTATTGTGTTAACATCCACCGATCATTGATTGCGATGCCCTCCGATAACACAACTGCCACAGTGTAGTTATTCATCCGACGACAGCGTGTGACACATTATTATAAATTATAATGCACCTACTACATGATAAAATATGTATAAAAGTTTAATAATAATAATGTTTATAATATTCAAACGATGATGCATTCGAAGATTATACATATGTACTCGCAGACCTACACAGGGATGGGTGCCGAGGGGTTCAACCAACCTCTCACCGCCAAAATATGAGGACACCCCCTCCACAACAAGCTAATAAAATAAAACATCATTCATTAAGAGCGTTAAAAAGATATCATGACATTTATTCAATATCTTCCTCCCATTCGAAATTTTTTCCAGCTTTCGTCACAGGACCATCGAATCGAACTTAAATTATTAAATGGTCATTCGAGTACACAAGTATAGTTTGTGCTATGATACAATAATATTTCTCTTCATAGACTTGTACAGTGTACACTGTACACGAGTGTTACTCGATTTTATCCATAATATAATAGCTAGCACTTTTTTTCGCGAGTTAGAATTATTTGTAGCACCGACGATGTATCACAGTATAATGACAATACCGAAACGTACCCATGTGCATAAAATAGTTATAGTTAAATAGACTGTTATACCGTCATCAATCATATATCAATATAGTTAATACCATTTATATAAGTATATATTATACGATATACGATGTCGTGTGGGGCAGTAAAACACATGTGTACCTATCAAGATTAATATCGTTTTCGGGAACACATTATAATATAATATTATTATATACAATACACCGACACATGTGGTTATTTTGATATATCTTGGGCGCTGAATATTATTTGAGACGTCAAATAATATGGTTTTACACGAAAAACGTGTTTTACTCTGGATGAATGCGAAAAGTCGCTCGCAGGCCCTTTGCAGTCTGACCGTTTCACCGCCATTATCGTATATAGGTACAACCAGATTATGGCTTATTATTTATTTAATTTACTGTACAGGGACGATGCATTCTAAATCCACTAAAATGATAGACCGACGTAGGCCATTCTTTTTAAATAATATTATATCGTATAAAAGTTTGTGCTCGAAAATCGCGATTGAATAATCTATTGTGATGTGTAACAAAAAATAATATTATACTCACGAACAATGCAATAATTGAATAAAATCTCGATGGCTTTTAAGACGTGATAATTACACATTTCTTCCCAAGTCAACACCATAATGATATTATAACAATATAATATATATTATTATTAATTATGCGTATTACAATAGGATTATACTGAATAATTTTTTTAAATATTAGCAACCGCGCTCTTATTAATAATCAAATGTGTACGCTCGACCGATTGTGTAGTAATTTTTTTTTAAATTATTGTTGTCTAATTTCTTGTCATTTTTCGTTTTTCAGAGCTCCTCAGCATGCTAATGTGGATGGATATTGTCAGAGCGAATCAAACCGCAATGCCGAGACTACCTATTTCGAGTGAGTGAATTAATATCACAAGCAATTTTTTTTTCGATTTCACGACGACTAGCTATTGGTACATAGCCTGCCATCTGTTGACGAAGTGGAACGTCTCACAACTTGGTCGGCACGTTTGACGGTCGACAGAGGGAGTGTACTGTACCACAAATAAGTCGTCATAGCAAAATGTTTAGGCAACCGATACCTATGTTTTTTCTCTGTAGATATTATAATACAAACGTGGTACCTATAACCATTAAAATTGTATTCAAACGCATTTACAATACAATGTGTTTGCATGACCTGGCCTGAGGCCTCTCCACTATCGGCTATTTCTGATGAAGAAATCGCATATGAAAATTATTATGTCCTGGCTTAAAACGTTCAATAAAATATTATATTTTATATTTCTTATAGAATAACCATTAACCTACAATGTTTACATATCATTATCAACAGTATTCATGTATTTAAATTGATTTAGGCCATGGAAAAATGTTAACGTTTCCATATTTTATCATACAAAATAATCTACTTCGTATTGTATACCAAAAATTCTGTCATATTTTATTACATTAATATAATGTAGAAGAGTGGGTCATTCTGGGTCACACACATAATTGAGATTTTACATTCGAATAAGAGTATAATAATGTAACGTCAGAATAAAAAAAATTATAATTTATATTTTTGTAATGCTCGTTTGTTCATCGTCGCATACAATTTTTTTTGTCGAACTCAAATTAAAAAATCTGGCCGTGAATATTGCGCCATCGACATGATTGCCATTACTTAATTGATATTGCCTGCGGTTCATATCGGCCGTTTCCAAAGACAAATGATGATCATTAATGAAATAAATAATAATGTCTCTATATTATGTTAATAATCTTAATTCATTTGGAACAATATTGATATTTTTTCATTATATACCTATACGTCATATTATACGACTGGTCTGTTTAGTTTATTATTATAAATTCTCCGCTCCAAATCCAAAACTATCGATAGCAAGTACAAGAATGCATGAAATAATTTGTTCATGTTTTTAACATGTGTGCCAAAGTCTAAATCCCAAAAACAAATCAGATTTACATGCACACTTTTCATCTTAAAATGCAGTGATGGTAGGCAATCACTTAACAATACATTACTGTGATATAGTGTTTAGTGTGACGTGTTAAACGTTCTATTTTGATTGTCACAGCGTCCTGACGGTTCATTCGAATATACAACGGATAGCGACCACTGGTGGATAAAAATCTAATATAGACTAATGTGGTCGTGACTTGGGAATATCTAAGTACTATACGTAGTACGAAACGACAGTGTCTTCTATTCGAGACGGGTCGAGCTCAAAATGTATCAAACCAAACTTATTTGATTTAGTACACGTCGAACCCGAGTTTAAGAACATATATGTACAGACGTATTATATACCGATGTATATACTACAATATGCCTTGTAAAATGAATTTTGCACACTGAACTGTCATTGGTATTTATTCACTATAATATATTATGGTAAATTTATTTCGGCTTGAATTTTGAAACTTTACGTATCCACCCTGCATACCCTTATACAATGTATAACATACACAACTATTCCGTCTTTCACATAACTTCACAGACCTCGTACATAACCGTCTATAGTAATTATAGTAGCATAGCTTATAATCAATATTCAATACACGACGATATGGTAGGGCATAGTAAATATTTTTTTTTATATTTGCTCAGAAAAATTTGTTTAACGATCTGTCAATGCACTCGGAACATCATAGTATTATATGGTGTACACGACAGTACCTACGAATAACAAATCGGTGAATACCGTGTTCGTACAACAATATTCAATGGACACCATGCCAAAATAAATACAATTTAAATTCGTTTTCAATATTTGTTTATTAAAATGTGCATTGTACATCATTATAACTGACATGATATTTCTTGATTATATTAGTACAAAAATGCAAAACTAATAATATTAAAACCAAAGAAAATAATCGAAACAAATAAATTGCAATTTATACCATGAAGGCATCCTATACCACAATAATAAACAACGTTGTTGACTAACAATTGTGGTTTTCGCAGGCCTGCCGTCCAGTCCATCGGCCGCTGCAGCGGCGGCGGCGGCTGCTTATACGGCGGCGGCTGCGCTTAACCTTACGCCCACGTACAAGGGACAGCCGATGTCGGTGGTCGTTGTGCCAGAGCAGAGCGAAGCGTTGAACTTGGGCAAAAAGAGGACATCGAACAACAACAACAGCGAGGACGAGGACGCAGACGGTGACGGTCCCGACGAGTATGATGGCGGACGCGAGTCCATGTCATCCGCGGCGAAGCGCATCAAAACGGAACGGTCTTCGCCGCCCGTCAGTGGCTGTTCCAGCGATGACGAAAAGGCCGTGGCAAAGGCCACGAGCAACGGCAGTCCGTCGCCGCCCCAACCGTCGGCCGCCGACGACGCCGCGTACAGGTCCGACGTGAGGCGTAGCTCGTCGCCGATAGACGAGGACGTGGTCGAGATGGACATAAACACGTCGGCTACGGCTGGTGAGTACCTGTTGCGATGTTGAAAACATAATATTTTTTGATACCTATCTTATTTTATTGCAATAATACGCGTATGTCGTATCAACGGGCTTAGGGCTTAGGGCAAACGGACAGGTCTATGTTTAATCACTATATAGAAATGTGAATAATCCGATACTTAACAGCTTAACAAATATTTACTTGCAAGTTGTAACAACAATAAAATATAAGAAATGATCACAATGTCCAATACAGAGATAAAACGCGAGTGACCCTTTTTTGTTTGCAAGTTGACTACAACGCGAGAAATACTTAAATAGGTAGGAGGAGACTTAAAGTTAAGAAACTAAAATGAGCATAATTCGACCGTATTGAATCATTATCCGACTTATAAACTTAGAGTTCGATGCGCGTTGAGCTGCAGGGCGTTGCGTTGTGTGTTAAAGAATAAAAAAAATCTTTTATTATTACCTATGTAATAATATAATATAATAATTTATTAACCTAACACTATAAAATTGACTAGTATAATTTGAACATAATTAGTTTGCTGTATCGAAATTTTCCAAATATCCTAACTTTAGCATTGCTGATGCCAAGTTCCCGAATTCTATACCGACCTTGGAAATATATTGTATATACACACACTGCATGGTGCCTGACGTCTTTTGCCATTTCGCGCGTCACGAGAAAACAGTGACCCACTATATTATTGTAGTGTGTATATTATACTTGTTTACTGGCTGTGTGTACATTTCTCGTGTAATTTAGTCCCAACCCGGGCAATTCGATCCGTATTGATTTAAACAACGATGATATCCTATATATAAATATTATATTGTAATATAGCCTATACCACGAATTGGAACGACTAGCATAATATTTTGATGTACACAGTGTCTCTAACTTTCCGCGTTTGAACTAAATTGATTGTTTTGCGCAGTTTGACGTCCGTGTAGTGTGCACTCTCGGATATCCACGTCCCCCGAGGTTGGAGAACGTATGCGTAGCTTTTCGTTGGTTGTTGGCAAACATAATATTATAATATAATCGTTATTCGTCAGTAAATTGGCTGCCATGTACAAACTTACCTAACCTTTACAAATAATTGTAAACGGGTTTCTAATATTATTATTTTTCATACGTTTATATCGATTTCATACACTAATAATTTTTCTCTTTACATTCCCGACGCTATTTAGACTATTTATTTTTCTTAAAAATAGTAATACTTTACTTGAAACAAAATCCTTACATTTATAAATCTTATGGTGTTATCTCTTCCTTTTATAATTTATTCTTAACTCCGAGTTCTAATAGTGAAAATGAGTTCAGTTTGAAATTTTTAAAATGTACACATAGGTCAGAAAATTAATTTGTATACATGAAATATTTTGTGTTAAAGCTAAAACGAATGCACGAGACAAGAGTTCTCAAATAATTTAATCTAATATTAATGACACTCAATTATAAATAATATTTAGCATATTATGCTCTTCTTAATAATTAACTTTTTAACGCCATGTGTTTAGTTCTACTCCGGCTTTATATAGTCTATCAATCTCTGCTTATATATGTTTCGCATTAAATGTTGCATGAAAAGTATGTCCATAAAATAATTTTAGCTGGTCCACATTATCCATTTGCAATGCATTTTTATTTTTTATAATCAATCGTTAAATAGAACACTTTAATCATAAGAATAAACATGCTTTTTTAATTAAAAATTGTTTGTATATAAATTGATTTTTTTAAAAACTTTTTAAGCCATGTTTTGCACTTTATAATTAAATCCGCGTCAGATTGTTTGCATCGACGTGCGTCCGCCACCAAAGAGAAATAACGCCCACTCTCATTTTTTGCATTTATTGTTAGCAATACTTTTCATGCAACATTTAATGCGAAACATATATAAGCAGAGATTGATAGAGAGACACAAAGAGACAAGGGGAGAGAGTATTTATCTTGTGGAAAATGGAAATGCGAAGCATTCTGTCCCTGGTATACTTAGTTTTCACCGAAAATGTAAAAAACAAAATTTACATCCCCATGTGTATGTATATACATATAATATGCATCTTGTTACTTCTACTTAGAAAAGTTGACGTGAATACGAGAGCGGGTAGAGTTGTAAATATGTTTATTTTGCGCGGTCAAAAGAAAAGAAGTCAGGCTCCGTGATTCTTTTTTTCAGAAAGTACTGTCACGAGTTTTTGTCCATAATAATATATACCTACTGCTGCGTAACAACGTCATTGTACACTATGATATTGTTGTGTGTGCATAATAAAAAATATGTTGTTTTTGCGGGATAAAAATTGTTTTATACGCAGTAAATAGTTTAACTTTGACGGACATGTTTGTGGTGGTTGATCTACATTACCGTGGAGTGTGGACCGTGGTATATTCGCCGCGAGAATTTCACGCACATATTATTATAATATTATAGTCATGTGCCCACATTGTATAGAAGTATGAGTCGGAAAATATATAATATAATTTTATACGTTTATCGTATCACGTAATAATATTATAATACGTTATCCGTGTACGCGTGGAGTGCAGGCATGACGTAGATATTCTAATATAATGTACAGCCCACGATATACGAGAGAAACATTAATTTTATCGAAATATATTGACGTTTTTTAAATAATAATTTAGTCATTACGAAAAAATTGTTGAAAAAATCATATTTTTACCATTAGTTATTATTTTTTTAAGTGTTTTAATTTTTAAAATTATACCAAACAATGTCTGTGAATAAATTTCGATGTATACAAATTAGACATCAAAAGAATCGTTAATTACTCGTAATATTATTTTAAGTTTAAAAAGGCGGTGTACCTACCCCGAAGCGTATCTGACATCTGTACACTATTCCACACTAATCAAAATTTTAAATATTTACAAAGTAATAACTTCCTGTTAAAAGTTTGATTTTCATACATTGGAGTTCTTAAACAAATATTGTACTTGGGAGTAAGAAATTAAAAATGTATGCTGTCATTCAAAAACAAGTGTAAAAAACACAAACTTCATTATAAAATCAATATACTCATTGATCCACACAGAATAAAAAAAAAACCGGTAGCGATAAAATATAGTGAAAAGTATGTTAAAAATTAATATACTTTTTGAAAAAAATGTCTGTTGACCTTTAAAAGAATCGCCTTGTAGTCTACTTTCTGCAATTATATCATAGACGCATATTGTTCAGACATACAGTTGTTGTTGTTGTTGTTTTTATTAACTAGATTTGTTCTTCTAATTACGCAGGTCCGTCCAGTAACAATAATGGCTTGGCGATTTCCGTGACGCGCAGAACGAAAAACGGAGTGTACATTGGCCAACTCACCAAAAACAACGCATTGGTCAACGGAGGCAAGTATTATACCTCTACAATATAATAGATGTAACCAGACGCGCGGTTCTGTTGTTGGTCAATTTTATGGCCCGGTAACCTGTGAAATTGTTATAACTGGGCTAATTTTCACTATAGGTAGAAATAATTAGTGTTTGTCAGCTTAATACACCGTAATGGCTATAATATGCGTGAATGCGAGATGCAATAGTGATTGGGCAAGTAGTTCAAAAAATGATTTTTAGTTTTCAATATAAGTAAATATATATAATTTATTTCAATTTTTAAAGAGAACGATTATCGCACTGCGTGTGTACAATAACCGGTTATTACGATGGTTCGTCACCTATTTTGATACATTCAGCGCAATTAAACATATTATTCGGACGTTGTAATGAAGACGCCGAGCCACATAATTTGCAAAATAGAATCCGAACCAGCAGGTGTTCACTGTATACTGTAATCGTATATTTTATTATTTTCGGTTTCCGCTCCGAGTTTTTTTTACAGCGATCGCGTTTCACATCGTAACCACACAATATATTATAATTATTAAATTTATAATTTTTTTTTTTACATCTGGCTATACCTACCTATTGTTAACTATTATTGACCGGTGACATAATATATGACCGTAATGAGTTATTGTGATCGGTTCGTGAGTAATCGAAATCCATTTGACATTATTACTGTCTTGTTATGTGCATTAGGTCTCCCTCGATATTTTTGATAAAAAAACTTTTCAACCGCGGATATAATATTATTTAATATTGCAGTATATACGCGTAAATATAATGTACTATAATATATACTATAATAGATAGGCACTCTGTGCAGATTAGTCCATCGACCTAGATTGTAAAACGTATTTCCGAGATCGCCCGGCCCTCTTCACTCAAGACAACTGCAACATAACATAGTTACTATTTATAATGTACTCCATATTATATTATAGTCACGGCATTTCATTAGGTCGTGGCGTTTAATCCCGGGGTGACTCGAGCGAGAACGAGAGTAAATCCTCGACACTCTAAGTACAATGCTGCCGCCGTATTTAAAATCACGTTTAACAAACTATATAGGTACTACCTAATACACTACTACTATAGAGAAGGATATACATATTGTATGTACACAGCTTATGATTATTTAAATAATACATCGATAGGCACGATAGCTATAATCGTATTCGATATACATACGAAATTATTTAAAAACAAATTAAGTAAATAGACGCTTACAATATGTTACAACACATTAAGCATTCTCCGACATTTTATTAAATGCACCCAAATCATTGTTGCAAACCTGCAGGCTCTTTTTTAAGATTTTTTTCTCTCCACATCTCTTTCTATTATACCATCAAATAATCCAATACATCACAATATACATTACTCATATTATGTAAGTTATAACGGATAAGAAATTCAAACATTTCGAACAGTCATCGTTCATTATTATTGGAATCTCTTGTGTCCTTATTAATTTACTTTTATAGTTTTTAATACGATAACTTATATTCATTTCTACAACTAAAAAATGTGATAACTTGACATATTTAGAATATTTTATATAATCTTAATTCTACTTCAAGTCTTCAATATCTAAAAACGCTGCATTAATGACTTTTTCAATAAAAATGCTTCGTAGATAATTATTATAGTACGTACTTTGATGCTCGTTGCTCAATTGAAATTTCTGCTATAGCTTTGAAGGAAGTTTCATCAACTTAAACAAAATTAATAGTATGGTACTGTTAATTTCTGTAATTACTACCTACTATTACTGCTATTGTATATATGCGTTTATACTTATGGAATATATATGTATTATATATAAATATCTGCAGTCTTATACGCAAACAAAAACAAATCGGAGCGGCGTAGAGGCAAAATTTAATGTACACAGTACACATCCGTTCAAGACCGAAACAATCAGTAAAAATGAAAAAAGACTTTTAATTAAAATCCTAACAGCATATAGCTAGTCAGTGGTTTCCGGGTCGCTTGTTCCCACAATATTTCGACAATCGACATATTAGTTGTTTATGTAAAGTAACTCATTATTTATGAAGTTTATATCATTAAAAATCAGTAAAATTAAAAATTAACTCAATTTTAACTTAACTTAAACTTTTTAACTCGTTTATGCCCAGGCTTTCTATTTTGTATCACTATACTTGTTTAGTTTCTCACTTCTTTTTCAACCATATCATGCATTTCTTATTTCAAAAACTAAAAGCTTAAAAACTATATTTATTTTTTTTTTAAATTGTATGGCCCGGGCCAATTTATATTATACTTTAATCTGGTGTTTTTCCATTGACTATGTTATAAAGTTTGATATTTTGCATATTATTTTTCATCCTCATCACATCGATTCTAATAGTTGTTTTGCAGACGAATATCGGAATATCACATATTACAATGATTATTGCTATATGGAATTTAACTGGGTGAGGTATATACTACACTGTTAGCTATAATAATATTATAATAGTGTAGTAATAGTGTAATAACGATATAATAATATCGTAATATCATTACACCGTTATTATAATATACGGGTTACTGAACCGCATATAAGTCGCATCACGATCGAGCACATTATTATACTTAAAGTCTTATAAAGGGTTATGTTTCGCGCGTATGATTTATAAGTTCGATTTTAATCGACAAACAATCGTAATCGTTATTATTATACTGTATCATTGTATCTCACCGATTATTTTATGCATAAAATGTTACCTATTATTTATTACTATAAATTATTATTCGATGTCTGACTCGTTCCGTTTCGTTTCACAGGATTGAACAATAACGTGAATCCATTCGTTTTGCACCTGAACGGCGATCTATACACCGGTCAATTGAAGTTGCAACAGCAGCAGGTGGCCAATAACTGAGTATGCGATGTTTCTCTCGCATCGACTACCGGAGAAGTGCTCCGATGCAAAAATTATAAATTCGTCTGATTTTTATATAATATTATTATCCTTATATAAATAATACACGTGTAATATATGTATCGTTTTATTTTAATGCAATTTGGATGTCGAAATAAAGAGACACCATGCCTATACAGATCATATAACGCTGTGTGGGTGCACTACAGCATTCGACTAGAAAACGAAAAATGTATTATTATCTTCGCAATTAGCTTTCGACTGATTTTATACTTGAAAATGTCCCGTTGACTAAAATATATCCAGCTGTATCCATGGCTGATTTCATATAATATTATAATATTAGGTTGGCCAGTAAGTAGTAGCCAACTGTGGTATCTGCACACAGACCTCTTTTCTATAATATTGTCATATTGTAATATAATTCGTTTCTAGTTAGTCTTTCGTTCGAAAAAATACTTTTCTTCCGCCATGTTTTGTATACGTATTTGAGTTTGAGATAAATAGAAAGTTCGATATTTACAAATTGTATGATTCAATGTAATATAAAGAAATTGAAAAAAAAAATGTGAAGTATCAGTGTATAATATATTATAGTAGTGTATATATTATATATTATATACAGCACGTATAGTGTAGTTATTTTGAAGTTTTTTGTACGATTTGTGTTTCATCAGAAGTTTCTTCCTATAGATTGATAATAATTGTATTATACGGTCTCGTCGGATTGACGACTTTGTGTGTGTGTGTGTATGTAAAAGTATAAATATATTGCGTATAAATATATTTAGAATGTGTAAACCGAAATCGGAAGGGTTCGTGGACTTGTGGACACTTTTTGTACATAAAAAATTCGATTGTGAAAGTTTTTTTTCGTTGACTCAATTTTGGTCAGCTGTAAGGTTTGTCTGTGACAGAAATAAGACCTAAAAAAGAAAAAAACATTTTATAGAATCGTAAAATAGGATTTCGCTGAAAAATAAATGAAATTTCTGAGTCATTCGAATTTTCGAGATTTTGTATATTATACCTACATAATATTATGTAATATATTAAGTTATTCGGAACCATGTACATACTATAATATAATAATGATATTACTAAAACTATAATATTCGAAATAATTACGATTTATTAAAGTGTACCTTTATATTTACCATTGAGTGGTTGTAACTTTATAATATTATAATAGTTGATCGATTTTTCGTGTTTCTAGCTTATTATATACAGTTTAAAGTATAGAGTTAGCTCTTTTTCCTCAGTATATCTTACGATGAAGTGTAACATTAGTTTTGGAAATTATAATATTAACACAATGGGGCGCGACGAATACGTTTCATAATATTATGTATAATTTATTAAATATAAACAAGTTTTTAGTTAAATATAATATATAACATATTATTTGTGCTTAATGGAAAATGAGATCTCGTGTTTAAATGAATAAAAATATCGTC
>NC_042494.1:8981530-8991151 GCF_005508785.2 Acyrthosiphon pisum
ATCATTAGGTACTTAATGTAATATAGGTATGTGTAAATCATTATTTATTTAAACATTTATTGTCATCTATTTTTTTTGTATCATTCTCATTCATGTATAATATTATTACGATTTAAAGCCATTGGATTATACCCGATAAATATTTTAATGAAGCAATACTATTATGATAGTATAATACATATGCGTACCTACGCATATGCACATCGATTGTAGTAACAAAATAATACATTCCCTATTATTAAATAATTTGCCCTCATTATATAAACTTATTGTATACTAATATATTATACTATTCATGTTGCATATACATTTTAAATAATTGTTTAGTACCGCAACGATGTGGAAAATTATTGCTGTAAGGAGTTAGAGGTATGGGAAACAATTATATATTCCCGAATCTCATCTACCGACTTAACTCATCCAGCTCGTAGTTATTATAATGGTTTTTGTTTTGTTTAAATTATTATAGACTAGGATATAATATTATATTCAATTTGTATTACACCGTGTAACGCAGATAATATTATTAACATTTTGATGTACTGAAATTTAAATTTAAATAAACAATGTAGATACAATTTTCACGGGTTTATTTTGTTAATTGGAAACGTGGAACTGATCCTATCATCTCAGGGTACAAAAGGAGAAAATACGAAGCAAAATCATACCGGAATACGTCCATGGTGTAACATTATTCAAGCACAGTACCTAGATGTTTTATAAACAATAAGCAAAAATACTTTCATCCATCGGCAACATAACTGATTTAATTGAAAATCCCTTGCAATACTATATAATCTATTTTGAAACGATTAGACATAAATACATTATAGTAAAATACACTTTAATCTTTGGAGCATTTTTGTTTAATTTATAGATATTTTACCAGTTTAACCCTTATCTATATAGTTTATTTGGGTAACCAGATTTACATTTTGTAGTGAATTCGGGTGTACTAAAAAAAAAAAAAAATCTGGAGGATGATTAAATTAAATTAGTAACAATGTTGGACAAGTTAATAACCATAAGTAAAGCATTTTCTAGACATAAGTTGGCTCTTTTAAGATATTTATAGACATTATTGTTATATAAAAAAAATCTAAACATATCGTTCATGTTTGGAGAAACAAAAGTTATCAATTTTAATCATATATATGTACCTACAGTAATATGATATTACAAACAAAAAATGAATGTGTAATAATATTATAAGTGAAAGATATTATTAAATGTCTCAGTAAAAAAGACGAATATTGTTTACATACTTTCAAAACATTCTTACCCACTATTATTATTCCACATTTCTACGACCACGCAATAAATATTTAAGCTGATAAAAAAATACTACACAGTTGAATGTCCGTGATGTATCATATAGGGTTAAAACAATTCGCTATAAACCAATGTCATGCGTTTTATGTGTTGTTAAAAATTGTATGACGAATTCATTGCCACCATGGAATTTTGTAGATATTTATACACAATATAGAATAAAATATGAAATATTTGAAACTTCTCAGAAACACAATATAAAAATTGTTTACTTAAACTTCAATTATTGAGGAACGTTAGTGAAAACAGTTTTATGTGATTCATGTAAATCATTCATTGTTATAAAATCAATGAAAATAAATGAAACTGTTAGGTAAGTAGGTACATATAACCTATAAGCATTTTCTTGCAGAAGTTTTTTTTATTTCATAAAAAACATGTGGTATTTTGATAATGTTGATCATAATGTTCCATAGATTTGTGATGACAGTAGGTATTGGTATTTATTTAGTATCGTTCATTTCCCAAAAATGTCACAGGACTTTAGGATTTAGTAAATTTAACAATGAACACATAAATTACCGTCCTGATTTAATAACGTTGTGATAGAGTCACTTACAAATAAATTAATTTCTTTCATTATTATGAGAAAAAAACTTGTGAAATTTTTTATACTGAAATAAATGTAGCGTTTCTTAATAGTCAAATATAGTACTTAATCTTACAAAGGAACTTGAAAATTTATTATTATCTGTATATTACGCGATTTTTTTCGATTTACGATACCTAACTATTTTTATCAGCTGATAATGGTAGAGTGATATTGTTATGTTATTATAATATGTCTATTGACTATTGTCCAATGCTTAGGCAATAATTAAAATGAAACATAAACAATGTTCATGTTTATTAAACATAATATGCAAATTACGATTTCTGGATATAGTTATAATAATGTAATAAAAAATAATTTTACCATCATTTTGTTGCGTAAATAATAAAATAAAATATACATTTATGATTTATGTGTCAGGTACAATAACATTATAAATTGATACCGACATTTTCAATAAATACTATCAAATTAATATTAGAAAAATGTATATCATACATCCATGATACTCGTAGGTACAATAAATAAATATAATTTGTTCATTAACTTTCGTGGATAACGATTGATTGCTTCGCTCGAAAACACGGCGCTCGTGCACTTTGAGGAATTAAATTATTTTTAAACCATTTAATCTTGTTAAAGATTCACATACAAATCTAAATCGATATTTTACGCGATTTTGACTGTACCGTTAATGATTTCCAATCCACACGACCATGTGTATTCACTATTCATTTATAGGTATACCTATACCTTTATGATGTGTATAATGTATATGTGTTTTTATTTGTATTCATTAATTAAATGATTACTGTAAGCCATAGCGAAAGAAATGTGGCTTTGGAAAAGTTGTGGGATCTTCAAGGTTCGTATTGTCCAAAGTAAATTTATCTCTCCGAGTTTTGTCTCTAATGGATTAATATATGTATGACGTCAGGGGTATACAAAAGGGTTATGTAAGGTCAGATCCCCCATGGCTTTGTTTTTCAAAAAGAGATTTTATGAAATAATCTTAGTTTGAACGAATTTTAATTAATTGTTGAACATTTCATTAAAAATAGTAGTTATTTCTACTATAACATATATTTCTACATATACGGCTGTAATATAGTATACGATTTTGGATATAGTACAACTTTATTATATAAATATTACTAGCTGATTCTGCGTATAGTGTTGCTCGTGACAAATTAAATACTCGTGGATTTACTCTTGAAGTTCTTCATGAAATCCGTTTAATTTAAACTGCAATGATTTTGTTATTTTGGGTTATTTCAATCGAATATAAAATACAAGTCTAAAATTATATCCAATCATGATAACTATTTTATTTTCAGTAACCAATTTTAACAATAGGTAAACAAAAAAATTATGGTTTTTCGTGAGTCAAATAAATTCTACATTTAGGTACATGTTCAAAAGTAAAAAGTAATACAAAGCACTAAGCAGCCTATTACTACAAATCTTGTTGAAGCTATTGACGAAAATGTTCTATATATCGATCGAAAACTGTGGATTTCTATAAGGGTCA
Source organism: Acyrthosiphon pisum (assembly GCF_005508785.2). NCBI lineage: Eukaryota > Metazoa > Arthropoda > Insecta > Hemiptera > Aphididae > Acyrthosiphon > Acyrthosiphon pisum. Next base: position 8,984,947 of record NC_042494.1, read on the forward strand.
TTCGTTTTAGGCCTTTAAATTTTTACAGGTAGTAGGTATATATTTTATTAATTATAATTTATTTGTGAATATTACCAGACTTTGCCCGGATAAAAATCAATCAATTTTGCTATCGTTATCCCTTTTGTTTCAGTTGAAATATATTATATAAATGTTATGTATAGGTACGCTGCCAGATTACGTACCTACTGGCTACTATTAAATTTGGGAAATTGGCCACGAAGCGTACAGTATAATAATAATAATATCTAACTGTGATCTTACTCATATTATAAAATTATTTGCGTATAAATCGGCTGAAATCTTATATTAAAATAAATTAGCCATTATGACACGTATTAATATGCAAAACATTTTTGATAATGTATTTTACTCGGAAAAGTTTTGATTAGATATCTATAAATTATACATAGGTATATAAATTTGATAAAATAGTTAATACCTACTCCCTAATAGTATTGAGAAGTTTTCAAATTACACGGTAATGAACTAATGATCTACAATAACAGCAGAAGTCCGTACTTTGTTTGATTTGCTGAACATCACGTCATATCGGTGAACACATTTACACAATATAATATTTAATAATATACTCAGTTCAATGAGAAAATGTGGTTACTCACACTGAGGGCCCTCAGAAATTATCATCGGTGGATTGGCGTGGAGGGGGGAAATATATATTGTATATAATATTATAACTTTAACAGCGTATCTTTTTTTAACATTTACTTTAAAAATATACTTTATAAAAACATTGGGGAAAAGAGGAGAGCAAACAACTGGAGCACTGGGATTGGGATTTGAGTGGTATTGTGGCGAGGTACGGCGAATTTTAGTTTGTAGACGACAACATTCTCTCGGCGAACGGAGAGCAGGATACAATGCGAATAATCAATTAATATTGCTCTATAGTCGACAAACGGTCGTTTTGCGCTTCGCGTACATTCCTCAGATCATTTTACTGATATGATATATAGAAACTTTATGAAATACTTACGATAAGCCATGTACGCATATATGAGTTTATAATTACCGTATATGTATATAAAGTTTACTTGTTTCATGTATGATCGGATCCAAAAACATTTTTGGTTATATGCGACGGGTATACGAATTTCACTATAGACGATGCAGTACACGCGAACTTGATATAATATTATGTATGTATATATTACGTAGGTATGTGCGTATATTTGTTTTAACCGCACTCCAACGAATGGCATTTTCCCCATGTGTACACGAAAATTCTTCGAGTTACCATATCATTATACGTAGGTATAGGTGCCTATTTATATTATATAACCCGTGGATTGCTGAGATATTTATTACGATTTTGTTTGTTTAAAATAAGTAAATACTATGCCAAATTGAACAGTATTAATACATTTTTTTCGATCGGTATCTGATAATATTGTAAATTTTTGACGAACTCGTATCCGAAAGATATTGCATAAAGAAAACTAACCTGTCAATTTAAAAAGTAGGTACTATAATATTGTATTTCATTACAAAATAATATCCGAATCCTTGCATCAAAACCATGTTTTAAAAACGTTTTTAAAGAAACGGCATTTATAGCTGTTGGAAATGTATGGGTTCGTTTTAAGATATTAATTATGCCCATCACGTAATTGTTTTCAATTTCTACATGTTATAAATATTTTATTTATAGGTTTAAATGTTTAATGTTCCTTAAAAAAAAAAAAAATGATTTTTGTTTTATTACTATGTACATTAAGTTATGAATAGATGTCAAATATCATAGTTATAATAATATAGGGTATATTCTGAGATTTAATTAAATATACTATTGTTATATGTATCAGCGTGTGACATTTTCCAGGTAGATTTTACATTTTAAGATCATCTACGTGACGAAAATTAACCGAAAATGTGTATTTAACGTGCATGCATGATATTCTAACGCACCTTACCCCATGCAAGAAAAACCTCGTTCTAAAATATAACGACGTATATAAATTATATTTTTAATGAAGCTGAGACACTCACAAAACACGTTTTGACGTTAAAAAATACTCATGAATCGTACGATATATATATGCCAGAAACGGCGTCATGTGTAAACGATGGATGTGTTTAACGAATCGATTATAATTATGTTTTATCCGATGAACTAAACGAATTTTCAATATTTTATTATTAAATGATAATAGTATCGGTTTTCAACGCATTCTTTTCGTTGGGGCCAATTTCATCTTACTATAATATTGCCACCCGATACATTTTCGCACGAATACGGTGAATTACCGACTGGGGAAAACGCTCTGTAATCGTCTGTGGTACCTATACTGTTATGGATTGTTTTCCATCCTCATATTATATACACCACAGTGGTCTAATCAGAGCTAGATTTCGTTGGACTTTTAAGAATAAGAAGTCTAACTTTCAAATATCATCAAATCAGTTTAATAAAATATAAAAAGAAGTAAGGAGCAATAATATGTTCGGAGGAATGAAATATTTCCCATTCTTTCCCCGATTAGACATCGCATTTAAATACAGGTGGTACATAGTGTAGGTATAGTGTATACTTACTAAATTTTCAAAAGTCGTTTCTCGTGAGTTCTGCGTTCTCTTGTTTCGGCATTCTGTGCGGCTATGCAGGATAATGAATTGTGCCCTGATTCTAGATTTTCTCTACTCATATTACCCATCTTATAAATGGATTAAAAAACACAATTAAAGAACTTAGAATTAAGTATTCATACCAGTCTGACTCGTAAAGTCATAAACATGGCTTATACAAATGTCTGACTACAATCTTCTAATGGATAGAATATTTTCAATGTATTATAGAAAAAAAAAATAGTTAATCATAAAATAATGAATTGAGATTTTACATAGGTAAATCATAATATTTTATTTTCATACATATTACTATTACATATTCTATATCACTGTTATTAATAATTTGTAGTACGTATTAAAATTGTAAATAATAAATAATTTTACAAACACATTAGGTAAATAAAAAAAAATATTTTATAACAATTATTCAGAATTTATTCGATGCCAAACTATTTCTCAAGACTAACCATTCGCTAAAATGGATCCATTCTCCCTACTTATTAAGAATCTACTTATAATTAAGTGGTTCATTATTAATATAATTACATCAAACTAATCTGGTAATAGTAATATAAAATAATTTACTATTACCTACTTGCTATATAACTTACATAAATAATAAATTATCAAATGTTAATAATATTGTTGATCAAACGTTTTATACACAAAAATATCTTAGTACATTTTCAATTTAAATTTATTTATGTGAATAATGTTAAAATTCCATCTAAAAATATTATGTTCTGTTATCGATACATAATAATTTATTATTTGCAGAAAATAATAAAAATAATTTTAGTTTAATAAAACGATTGCTCAGTAGAATTGTATATTGGCCACGTCTCTTGCATAACTGATTTGTTGAGAAGATATAGAGAGTAAAGTAAAAGGAGTGAGATAGAGAGAGAGAGAGAGTGAGAGAGAAAGAGGGTTTTACTAAAGAAAAACGGAAAAAATTCTTTTAATAATTTCATTAGAGGGTAATAAAAATAACTTAAAAGTGGTATTGAAGAATTTTAAACTGTATAAAAACTTGAACTCTCTGGTACACGTGTATTGTGAATTATTTTTATTTTTAAACTTTCAGAAAAGAAAAAAAGCAAAACATTGTTTTTTTCAATTGATATTGAGTCTTCAAAGTTCAAACTAAGGCTTCGTAGCTTACACCTAAATGATTAAAACGTTTTTTTACAAACAATTGTTTAAAACCATTTTAATATTAAAAATATTTATTCATCCGTTCAATACATTCGGATGTTACTTAGAAAATTGTATGGAAGAAAATAATAACATTTGTTTTTGCAATGACTGTACATGAATGATATTTAAATAAATAAATGTGTGTAAGAAAACAAAATAGATAAACTTCCTTATCCATATCTCAATCTCATCATCATTTCATCAAGAATATTTTAAAATTTTATGTTGTAACACTTTACTTGTAATTCCTATATGATATTATGTCCAATTAACCGATAGAACAACTATGACTATATAATAATTTAACAAGACTTTATATTGGGCTTTTGTACATCCCTAAATGTACCACCCACTATACGCTCGTATACAGTTCCCCTACCAAAATTGTAATCCTTGCCAATAAGGACTCCTAGGTTTTATTTAATTATTATATTCTTGTTATTTATGTTGTATTTAAATTGTTTTAAAATCTACTGACACTTTACTTTTAAGAATAATTATGATATAATACCATTTATGTTATCACATGTAGGGTATTCAGTGATTTATTAAATAAATACATAAATGAATGTGGGCAAGTGAGTATGCCGATCTACTATAGGTTAATTAACCTATAACCTTATTTAACTTAATCTACTGTAGGGGATGATAATGATCTGCAATATTTTCTTTTATAGTTACACCAAAAATCAAAATCAATTTTGTCAAAAACTTCCGTTTTTCCTTAATTTGTTTTATTATTCCTGACGCTTATGAAAAATATTGGACATTTTTTACTTTTGAATCCTCAAAGTAACAACAAGATTCTTTTTTCTACCAGAAAATATACTGTAGTAAAAAATCAAAGAATTTTACAGCCCCAAAAACAAAAGGTGATAACAGACAAAAAAAAAAAAAAAAATAAAACAACATTGTAAAATCAATACATTTATCGCTTGGCTCAGAATCTAAAACGTATAGTTCTTAAAATTAGTTTAAATATTTATCATTGAATTATATATTTATACTTTAGATCTAATGAACATGTTTTTGATACCAGTTACCATATCACAATTTTAGATTTTCATATATTTTTGTTTTAAATTGTGTAAATTATAAGTATTAGATTCTACCTAATTCTTGTTGTCGAGGTTTTTCTATAGATTCAACTTTTATAAGTAGGTATTGTTATATAAACGAAATCGATCTGCACTAAATAAATAAACCGATATACTATACAGACTATAAAATGATTCACAAAACTTCACAATACTTCACAGTTCACTTAGGAACATTCGAATATTTTCACGAGTTGAAGTGTTAACACACGTGTCACATACTAATAAATATATTATAATATAAGATTTTTCAAAGGTATACGAAAGTATCTCCTTGGTGAAATAACTCGTGGAGGTACTTCCTGGACCTACCTGCAAAACTCGAATTTTACTGAGCTTACAGCGAAAATATTTAGAGTGAAGATGAATAATATATATTATATTTAGGTATATAGTTTAATATTCAGTTTGTACTTACATAATATATATTATATAAGTACAAACTGCAATATTAGATTTTGTTAAAGTAACTGTCCTAAAAATGTGACAAACACTGTAGAAGAATGATTTCTATGCTTGATGATCATTTAAATGTGTAAGACGGTAGAATGAAAATGGAATTTAATAAATGCTCGGGCCCAACATTGTATCGTGAGTGACCACTTTATATATTACTAGCTGATCTCGTGCACTTCGTTGCCCGTTTAATGTACCAACTCTATATGACTCGAACTTTGTACAATTCGTTGTTTAATATTCGGTGTATGGTTTTCAAAATGTATCTTAACTTTTCCGTTTCCCAGAATAAAAATTCTGATTCGCAGCAGTATATTATCAGGTAGGCAATCTACCTACGGTAGATCGCGGACCCCGTGCTGTTTGTACGTAGGTATATGATTTAACTATAAAATATCAAAGTTATACCAAGTTTGTCGTATTCCACCTATGGTAGATTAATATAATCAATTAATACAAAATCCTAACCTAACATAACTACTAATATCAGATGAATAAAAAAAACCAAATTTAACCATTCCTAAATTAGTCTGTCTTCTTCCAGTTACAGCCAAAATATGTACCTTGTATATTTTGTGTTGCATATTCAGTAATAAGAAATTTAAGCTGTTTTGAACAATTGATATTATGTGTCTTACCTATCGTATAAAAAAAAACCAAATTTAACCATTCCTAAATAAGTCAGTCTTCTTCCCAGAGGTTTAATCTACACACAAACATTCATACCAAGCTGACCCGTGCACTCCGTTGTCCGTAAAAAATTGCAACTTAAAATTATGATTGTTCAACTGTTTTTGGGTGTAACTTGCTGCAATGTTCATAACTTGATTTGGTGCTAACTTGTACCTGATCTGCCCAAATAA
>NC_042494.1:8991201-9003353 GCF_005508785.2 Acyrthosiphon pisum
ATATATGACCGTACCTATAGAAGGGTTAAAAGTCTCCCCCCCCCCACAAAAAAAAATGTCTGAGATTATGTAAACTTATAAATAATTATTTATTCAATTAATTAAACATTAAGGTTATAACTTATAAGATTCTGATTTTCATATTTTTCATTAGGGTTTCGTAACCCTGATGACAACATATTTTTTTTTTTTTATTATAATGATAATAATTGACAAGATCTCGGATTAAAGTTATTAATGTTGAGGCATCCCGTTAAAATAAAACCAAAATAAAAATAATATTGGCTAAGGACTAAGGTAAATTTACCGTATATTTATTAAAATTATTTAAGGAATCTTTGTTTTGTTGATAAAAATGTACAATAATTAATAATATTGTACCATAATTTTGTTATTGTATGATTGATACAGTGAATATGAGATAGTACTTTTTGGTTATCACTAATTTATTTTATCTTATAGATAGAACCTTTTGGTTTTAACACTATTCTCAAGAACCAAAAGGTGCTATCTAGATCGCTATCAAATAACAAAAGTGTAAATTTGATCGATTTAGCACCTTTTAGTTCTGGATAACTCCTTAAATAATGAACTTAAAAAGTTGGATGTGAGTTTGGATTATAGATCATTAATCAATAAACCCATTTATATCAAAAAGTGGATTTTCGAAAAAATCGATTTAGCACCTTTTGGTTCTGAACCCACGGAATATCTACGCAGTTGTTCATTTGAAAAATAAAATAAAAACTCGCTTATTATGTTTTCTTATCATCGGATTTGCACATATTTTTACATCCAAAATTATAATAAGTTTAATAGTTTATTTTTCATTTAAATTTAAAAATATACAAAATATTAAAATAATCCACTTCTATAATTTATAAGATATATAATACATTTAAGACAAGTAGCTAGTAGATAATATTAAATAACTAAGAGCTTCTTTATTTATTAAGTTCAACAAATTATTGTTGATCATGTATTTTTTACTGCACTGCTACAAGATTAAGACCTCAAATAAATAACTCATATTCTTTATTAGTTTTATCTATATTTATATAATATTTTAACATATGCTTATAAATGTTATAATAGGGCATAGTTACTATACAAATTCTATTAAACCATCAAATATGTATAAAAAAAAATCGTTATTAATAGGTGGTTAATTTATTAATGCATAATAATACAAATAAAAACATGTAAATGCAATAAAGTTGAGTCTTCTTTAAATATATACTAGAACGTTTTTCGGGGAACAAAAACATTTCAGTGATGCTATTTGAAAAATACTGATGTCATGAGCCTTGTAAATATAATATAATAACGTATTGTCATTCAAATACGAGGTACGTTATAAATTTATTATATTACTATAGTCTATAATACTATTGGTATTATCCAGAAGTGACTTGAACAGTTAAAAGTACCTGTATTACATGGAGTGATTGTTTTCACGTGAACCATCATGATTCACGAACCAGCCACCAGTTCATCTAAAACCAGAATGTAATAATAATGGTTTATCGTATAGTTATAATTTTTTTTTAAACTTTAGACTGGTGGATTGTTGGAAGGGAGGTCGAAACATTTCTTCTTCATATATTATCTTGTCACGCTCTATAAGTGAATTATATTATAATGGGTACCTATACGTATTATACCTAGTTACCAGAAAAAAATTGTATGTTATATGCTGCAGATTTGTGTCCCAACTTGAACGTCGACTGATTTTGGACGTCTACACTATTATCGCCGAGTATTCATAATAATAATTATAATAATAACATATTATTTTACATGTACGCGATGAGCAGGTCACACCGTACCTATAGCGAGGGGTGGGGGTTTATTCGAGTGATGTTGCTCGCTCACTTTCTCCACTTTGTGAACCTGCGGGTCCGGGCACGAGCTGACCATTCGTCATGGCGCAACCGACTTTATACCTAACCGACCTGGCGCGTGCCCAAAGACGAACGGCGTGCCCGAAGACGTGTTCGCCACGACGCCACTGCAGCATTGACTTCAGTGCGCCGGCCTGCTGCGGCTTCCGAAGTGGTGTCGGGTATTGCCCGAAATTGCCACTGATTTTTTTCTTACTATTAACAGACAATTACTACACTAGATATACTTAAATTATTTCCATGTAAGGTACCAATGATGGATCCAACGAATGGGTTATGATGCTTTAGAAGCAGATATTTTTCTAGTTAATTTATATACTATAAAAGGTGTGATATGTACGTTTGCATGGTAAATTTCTTTTTAAAACTGTGAGCACCAATATTTTGTATCATGCCGCCCTTTTATTATTATATCTGGTATATAGTAATAACTATAGCAAAAATAATAACGAATTGTACGTGTGAACTGTATATACGTATCTGATGGGCATGCCTATATAATATAACATCGATATGGCGGTTTCTGCGCGGGGTTCGTTGTTTTTATTATAATCAATCGGACTCGCGATGGCTCCTGCACAACAACACTACAGCTGCAGTAACTGCGGAGTTGACCGAGATCAAGATCGGTCCAAAGTCTTCTATCGTCATAGGTAGTAGGAACATCATAATATTATGACAATATATCACCGCGTTACGTTGTGATTGCATTGTAATAATATATAATAGTCGTATACGTGTGTTAACAGGACGTTAACGAAAGGGAGGACACGCATTCAGTAGTGCACTGACGGGGTGGTTATTGTACCGTTGCTCGGACGGGGAGCCAGCGGTCATGTACTGCAGCACATTACACGGTAGAAGCTACCCCACGACTAATTGTTCCTGTGTATGGGACGACCCTTTCACTCTCATGCCCACGTGGGTATACTGATTTCCAGACCCTACAAAGCCGCCACTGCGTGTACCAAATTAATAACGCGACGACGACGTCGGCGGAGGAGTCTGGGCCGCTTGGACAATAATAGGCATAACACCTCGCGGTTATTGTATCACATTATCATCGTCATTATCGTGTAGAGACGCGCATATATTAATATATGCGCGCAGGTGACTGTTGGAAATTTTCACTCGTCTATCTCGGACCGGGGTTAGGTCATGACGTTATTGTGATTATTATTCACACGCCGCCACCAGACAGACGAATTTCGATCTGTTGTCACCGCGGAGCCGATTCTTGTCCCTTTTTCCTTTCGTTTTTATTTCATTGTCTCTCGTCTCTGGACGCGTTTTTCATTTTCACCTGCCCCGCTGTCCGCGTTTCTCATCGCGACACACATGACGTGTGATGCAGTATAATAATATGACTGCATAATATAATACGGGTCGACGATCCACGTTCGTCCGCCGCTCGATATACCTTCTATTATAATACACTGTACCTACGTATATCATAATTAATATCAATATAAATACACACAAACACATATTATTATGTACTTGTTAAACTACTGTTGAATGATGTACGCAATGTCCGCGAGTGCGACTGCGGCATGTGTGGGGCGAACAAAATACCCACGTCGAACTCACCCGAGTGTAACCCTGGCACATCCAACTCACCTAAACATGCGCATATTATGACGGGGTCGGTTTCACTTTTTTTCACGCTGGGAAATTGTTATTCGACCCCTATCGTGTGTGGCCTTTTTCGTTTTACTCAACCCCCGCGGCTGTCCGACGGTAAACCAAAAAAACTATTCAAATGTTCATCTTTTGTTTTTTGTTTTCATCCGATAACGCTGCTGCAGCAGGTGACACATGTACCTGTGCAGCATCCGACCGTGCACAATCGTAAGTTATAAACATTGCACTTTTGTCGAAATGTTTTTAATCACATCGTAGAGATGCGCCTGTAAAAGGCTCCTTAAAGGCACATTGCATCGTTTAAAAGTCGTTGTCACACGTAACGCGTTTTATATTAATATAATAAGTATCATCATCGAGACTTATGACGTATTTAAAAGTTTTAACTATATTCTATTTGAAAATTGTTGTATGTGACAATTTAGGATCGACGCGTTTTAATTTCTAAATCGTTACACAATTCGAATTCCAGATAAATTCAGATTATTTTATATATTATGTACATATACCTAGAAGTGACAAGAGCTTCATTGAATGCTCGGTGAGCACTCACCAGTTGTCCGATGGCCGAATAATATTATACTTATCTATAATACTACATTATGTATAGCGTCCCTCCGTTAACGGTTTATTTTCGTCAATAGGGGATATTGCATTACACACTTTGAAATCCTTAAACTTTATTATCGCATATATCGACCTTGAATTGCGTCTAACCTTACATAGGTAGGTTTATAAATATACGCCGCCGTATAGGGGTGAAAAAGCGATAACATGACGTATATAATTGAAAAACGGAATAGCATATAATATATATATTATATATATGGTAGTGCGGGCGACCAACAGAAATTCTATCCTCTTTTCACAGCAGTTTTCATATTATCTCGGCGTAAAACGTTTTATTATATGAAAGGATAAAGCAATTAACCTAGTTCGTCAGCCACTAATCGTTTTTGGTTCGAGAACTTCTCCAAAGCTCCTAAACGATTTAGAAGAATTTTCACGAATTGAAAAAATAACTTTGTATGGAATTCTCAATGATATACTCGATATTATGTCGATTTGTGTGTCCCAACTCCTACAATAGTGTCTAAAATGTACTCTCTGGATAATTTAGAAAGAATAAACTATTTATTATAAAATTATAATATTATAATTGTGATTAAAAAAACTTGGAAAACATTTTTAAGTCAATAATTTAAGATAAGTCTTTAAAGATGTAACTCAAAATTTTTTATTTTTAATTAATAATATTATTATTAATCCTGAATTCACACTAGTTTTATAGTTTATGAAAACCATTGCTATTTACTAGTATACCTATACCTAAATTACTTTTTTACACAAATGTTGTTCCCAATATGATCGTATAAATATATTGATTAATTATTATTAGGTATGTAAACACATGAAGATTTCAACCTGTAACTTTTGTAAGCACATATAATATTATACGCATTTAATCACATCACGTTAATAATAAGACGTCTTTGATGGGACGCGTGTCGGAGGGGATCGCCTGAGATGACCGATTATTTATTCGGCCAGTCGAAAAGTTATAATAAAAAAAACTTAAAATTCTTCGTTCTACATATTATTATTAATATATCCCACGCTGTGGCTGCAGTTAATCGGCTGCGATTATTCATTGTCCGTAATATAATTGGGCGAAAGCAAAAAATAGAAAATAAAAATATTATATATTATTATCGGCGGCCGGGGAAACAGATGAGCGTATTATTATAACGACGACGATTCTCGTATATAGTTTTCGACGATCAATCAGCTAGCTCGTATGTGTGTGGATAAACCGCGATTAACGCGTTCGGGATTTCGTTTAGAATTATTATTATTTTTTCGTCTAATCAATATTTTTCCTGTACATATATATATATATATGTATGTGTGGTGGGCGTACGGTTCATCAGTCAATGACGGCAGTCGGATCGCGGACAAGTATATAGGTACCTATAACACGATACTGGGTAGTATATACGCGTATTACGTTTTACATTATAGGTACGCCGACCACCGATAGATATTCCATTTTCCAATGGTATAATATTATTATAAATTATAATGTTTAATATACACAGTTTTTATTATGCATATTAAACAGAAATACATATTGGTAGTAGATATTATTATAATAATATATTAATAAGTCAACGACCGTCGCGCAACACGTCGTTAGTGCATGTATAATATTATGTAAATATTAACAAACAGGTACGAGAAAAATGATAACCTCAAAAATATCGATAACAACAATAATAATATATTATAATAATATTGTAATGTCGTGTTTGGCCAAAGGCGCATTACGATTTTTCGAAATATCGCAGCGCGTATACCGTAGTCCGTCAACCGCGTTTACCCAAGACCGAATTCGAATAGTTATGTTCACTAGGTATATACAATATATATATTATATGACTGCGTATATCAGGCGTATTCGATTTTTCTTGTCTAGACTCTAGACCATTAGAACAGGAATATGCAGGCAGGTAGATATTTTTTTCAAACCAGAAATATTTATAATAACGAGACATTTATTTGATCTACACGCGATGATGTACCCACGTTGTATGGTTGTATTATTAGTGTGTTATAATATTGTATTACTTAAAAAAAAAAAAAAAAGTAATGATAAAGACCCCATTTATATTAATTATTATTGTATATTATATTATATTATACGAAGATACTTTTCGTAATAATGGGTAATAATAATAGTATGTGTCATTGCAGTGGCGCGCACTATATTATATTGAGTCGTTCGCGTGGGTAATTCAAACAGAAATTCCTCGACAAATGTTAACAAATAAGTATTTACGCAATTAATCTGATAGGTGATAAAATTTTAAGATACATCATTAAACCGTTTGTTAGGTATACTGAAATGTACGTTGAAATCGCGCCGCGCCACCTGCTGTTAAAATCGTCGGGTTTAAAACGGTCATTAAAATCTTATGTAAATCATATATACTGATGTCGTTAGAAATATTACACACGTCGCACTATAACTTTGTATGGTCGTCGAAAAACGGAAAGATGCACAGCACAATAATATATTATTATAAAATTACCGTCATTGTCGTATAAAATATATTAAATGGGTACTATATTTAATATGGTAGCACGGTAGGCAGTAGCCGTTTTTTGTTGGGTGGCGTTTAACACGAATGTGTTTTCTCAAATCATCGTTTTCAGAAGACGCGTATCTCGTGTCTTACGGTATACGTCTTGTACCTATTATGTATACTACACTAGGTATACAGACTGTCAATACATTATTTTATAATTAGGTTGTGTTTTTGAAAATATTAGTATAGGCTATGTAAGTGCCCAATTCATTATGACTATAAATATGTAGATTCATTTATACATTATACCTACCTACTCATATATACATAATATATATGTTCACAAAAAAAAAAAATCTGAGTCGCAAACTTTTATGCCTAATTTTTATATAATATTAAAATTAGTAATATCGATTTTCAGTTTTCGCATGAGTGATTCACGTAGGCAGGAAGTGGGTACAGTAGAGCATAATATTATATTGTTAGCGAACGAGTTGCATAAGGAAAAAACAGAGGGTAACCCTGTTTATTGTTAAAACAAAAAATAGATAACACTGTAAAAGCTTCATTACTCCATCATTATAATTATAGTTAAATGTCTTAAGTTATTCCGAGCTGGTTTTGAATTATACGTATAGGTAACTGTTGCTCGTCATAATGAGAATATAATGATCGATCGAGGACCAGTAAAGCATATAGAATATTAAAGATGTTAAGTTTTTGTTTAGCGGTATTCAACACCAAAATGTTTTCGCAAGATTTATACACCTATTAATAATTGGAACATTATTTAGTTTCGGTCAAGCAGTTTCGGAGGAGTTCAATAACAAACACTGTGACACGGCATTTTTATATTATATTATATATTCATATCTACTTTATATTATGCTGTCGCACATCGTCCGCGATTCGACATGGCCTGCAGGGTGGCTGAATTTTACTTACTGCTGCAAGTTACATCCAAAAGGATTTGAACAATCACAATTTTTTAAAGGGTTGTCATTTTTTAAGGGCCACGAAGTGCACAGGGCCAGCTAGTACTTATACTATATAATATATAACAAATGTCCACGATAAGTTTATATGTTCTATCAGGCATTAACTGATGCTAATATAATTACTTTGCATAGATACGTATGACTTTTCTAATATAAACGCATACAAATTTTACACACAAATAGTATAATAATGCTATTTAAAAAAAAAAGTAACTATATTACGAAACAATAAATACAAAAATTGAAACAAATAATATATAGTGCCGAAGTAAACATTTAAAAATGTTAAAAATAGTTGTTTTTTATTTAGAACGTAAAACAGTTGTTTTTATTAACATAATATGTCTAATTTCTATAATTTCAACGTTACAAATAAAAGTGTTTTAAATGCTAATTTTATTATTTATTAATATAATAGTCGATAAAAGACGGACGACGAAATACAGCAATAGTGGTGTGTTAAATTATTTATAACATTTATGATACAAGTATACATCGCGTGTAAGCTCATTGGAATTCGGAACAACAGACATTTTTTAAAAATATTATAGTTATAGGCTTTTATTAGCTTTTATTATTCTGAAAGATTCGATCGTGTCTTTCCATGTGTGTGCAGTCCAAATTCAAGGGATTCTAATAAAAATGCAATATCACACTGCACGCACGCATTGATACTATAATACAATAGTGGGTACAAGATAATATAGGTACTTGGAGTTTATAGATGAAGGGGGGCATAACATTTTGTATGTACATAATATTTTATGTAATGTATACACTGTATAATATTATTAAAAATTTTAGATTTTTTTATAAAAATAAAATTTAATTTCGTGGACAGTGAGTGTGCAATTTTTTTTTTAGCCCGCTTGTAAATATTGCTCCCGGAGATCCGCCTCCGATGTGTACCTATAGTAATGTATGTTTTTACGTTAATTTCTTTCGTTCCTACACGTGTTCGAGGTGAGGTTGACGTCGGATATTACAAACGACGTGGTGAGACGGGCGAAATGTTAATTTTTGTCCGCGACCGAGACCGATCGGCTGTCGCGTGTGTGCACGGAAATACGTGATTTCAATTACGCCGCCGTTATTATATATGCATCGTCTAGCTATGTTGTATTCTACTTTATTCGGCGACGTTATTTCATGCTCGTCGTCGTTGTGGCGTGATGCTCGTCTGTCGGTTATATAAGTATAATATACCTTAATACAATAATACTGTATTATATTATATCGTGTTATTATAATATTATGACTGTGTACACGAGTAAAAGATCAGAACATTTTTTTGTTTTCCATACCACAAGTATAGGTATCTACCGCACGTCCAGGAGACTTTTTAGCCAGTAAACCTATTTTTCTCTGATTCAATTTAGATATTTTCGATTGCATATTATATAATATATTGTACTATGTATAACGCGATATCTGAAATTTCCATACAAAGTATTATGCCAACAAAAGTAATTTCGCATTTTGGGATAAGAGGGGTTGCAATCTCCATAGTTGCATTGCATCACTTGAACCACTGGGATCAATGCCATGACAGTCATTAGTCATTACTCATTACACACGCGTACATAATATGTCCCATCGTTGTGGGTACATAATGTAACACAGTTTATATAACAATATAAATACCATCTAAGATCTTGTTAAAAATCCCAAAAACAAATTTTATTGAATTCGGAACGCGGGTGTTAGTTATCCTGTTTTATAACGTTTTAAGTGTATGCAAAAATATATTATGCACGTGTGCACAGCAGAAAACAAATTGCTGTATACAACTAGTATATACTTATACAACTTTATTACGTACATACCTAATATTATAAATTCTAATCCGATCGCACGCGGGTGATGGATGCCAGCTGTTTCGACGCGTTAAATTCCATTACGGCGAGGACGGTAGCAAAATTACTGTAAATTACACAGCTGATATCGCGTGCTAGTCAAACGCATTTTAATGTCCGTCGCGTATAATAATAATAATAATAATATAATATTCGAATAAAATACGATTATACATACCGGATTGACGAGATTCCGTCAACGGACGATTGAAATTTTGTTCATATAATATAATAATACTGAGAAGAAACTCTTTATTTCGTCCCAATTTCTCAACATATAGGTATAACCGACCAATATAATAATACGTATAATATATGTGTGTGTATCTATTATATAGGTATGTATTATGTTCACACGAACGTACGCGTTTACATGGTGTGTGTATACGTTATATTATATACTTATACATCTGAATAATATTTTAATATTCGATCGCACGAAGACTCGCATGCACGATAGGCTGTTACACGAATATCATAGTAGTGATTATAAACAAATATGATATTATTAGAGATCCGAGCATAATATAATATGTATACAAATATGTAATGCGTACTTGCACGGGGCCGATACGGTGATCGAACGACGCGTCCCGAATACAGTGTTGTGGATGGATCGGAAAAAAAAAACTGAAAACAACGTACCTATCATTGTGCGGCGCCATAACACCACGACAACAATGATAATAATATGATCATAAATCCCGAGCCGTCCGTGGCGAAACTCCAGACGAAATCCGCACCGCTCGCAGCACGCGGTCCGACGTTCACGATACCGCTGACCGGTCTCGTGGTATATTATAATAACGATACGAACATTCGTCAGCGAACTCGGCCAACGGGAGTATAACATGATATTGTACCACGGTGTGCATCATGCGCGTATGTACGATATTTGTCCGTGTGTTTATAATAATATCGTATCATTGTTGTTAATTCGTATCGCGTGTCAACACGCCACACACGTGTGCGTATAATAATAATATAAGTGTTGTGTACGAGCGGTGTTATTATATTATATATAGTGTAGGTATATATACGCGCGTCTCGTCGGCACCGCGGGGATCGAGCGCGCGGCGACCTCTTTCCGCGTCCTCGTCTCTCCTCCACCGCTATCCCCGCCCCGCCCGCCCCCCCCCCCCCTGCCACCGCCCCTTCGTCCCCAATCGGTCGTTTTGCTTTTACGTGTCCGATATAATAATATATGGTCGAAAGTCGTGACCCCACGATGTGCGTATTATGCACGTACTATATATCATCGTATAATATTATTATATTATTGTACTGTGCAGCGGGGGCGAGTTTTAATTGTCCACCGTCGCCGCCGTATATACACCGGGTGAGGAATAGTATACATATTATCTGATAATTGAGTCGTGCGCGGTGCAAATCGAACGCGTAAACATAATATTATTACGTTTCGCGGGCGGTATAGAGGGACAACATGACACGGGAACACCGGCGGTGCACTCGGTTCCGCGTTAAGTCGTAAAAACCGGAAGTGAAAAGTGCTCTGCGTGTGCGATATGTGTGCAGTGCTGCTGCAGGTATACCTTTTTATATTGTGTACGCAGTAGACAGAGCTGGAGAACGGTGAGAGTCCGAGACAGCTGTAGCACACCACTGCGATAGTATATTGGTCACCGTCCGGCTCACCCACCACCATCTCCCCAAAGACCATACGTGTCAAATGTCCCGCCACTATATTCGTTCTTTCATCTACAGGTCCTATAGATTTACCATTCCTTCTACAAAAAAAAAAAAAATAACAAATCTAATAATTGTTTCCGATTGAAGGCAATAAACGAAAATGGAAAAACGGATGATATAGATCTATGGCCTATATACGTATATTTGACACGTAGTCGTCGACCAACGCCGAGGTTTCATATACCACGCTGCAGTATTATAATAGTACAAACATATTAAGTCTTGAAAATCCAGTAAAAATAATGTCTGCATTGAGGGATTTAAACGCCCGTCGGACGTTTATAGCCTCTGACACAGCACAATACATTATGGTATTAAAATATGACACGACTGGAGTGCCAATTGCACCCTGCAGTTGATGATGACACAGATGTGGTCGTTATATATTTATAATATTGTGACGTGATTAGTGCACGCACGATGAACCACATCCGGCATCGCCAATTGACAAGGTGAATATATCGCGGAGATATGTATATATCTATAATATAAGAATCTCGCTGCGCTTGGTGCGCACATGGACCTATCTTTTTTCCAACATGGATTTCCGTTGACTCTGTCTCATTTCAACTAAAAATGCATGTGCAAACTCTTGCAGTACCTTTTGCTCAAAATGTCGCTCGTCGTAATGGTTTTTACAATAGTTTCCGTCTATATTGTCTAAATGTCTGGCGTTGTTTTGAATTTAAAAAAAATGTATTATTTGGTTATCACTAATAGGAGAGGGAGCAACAAAATTAAATTAATGGAAGACAAATCAAAATTATTTTTTATGGTCTATGTTTATAATAATATTATACAACCGCATGTGAGTGGACCTTGGATACGTCATCGTCTGCCCGCGCCCCCTAAACCATATTGTATACCACGGTTGTAGGCTTATTTTAAGTACCTAAGTTTTTTTCGACCCGTATTTATAAAACTATATTTTATTTGTCAATTAAACAAATA
>NC_042494.1:9003403-9004197 GCF_005508785.2 Acyrthosiphon pisum
AAAAAAAACAATAATAAGAGTGTAGTGGTATAGAAGATATATAGTGACAGTGACATTACTTCAATGATACGATTTCAGGGTTCAATTGTTAATTAAGTTTTAATCATTATCTCAACAAGAATTTATGAATCATAAAATTATCAAATAAATTATTATTTTCCATATCATATTTTTACATACCTATGTGGTTTATCAAACCATAAGAATAGCGCAAGTATATGTGTGTACAATATATTGTATGCCATGGCTTGGTTGTATTACTAATACCTGGCAAAGCAGTGATGGATCTAGAATTTTTTTTTTTGGGCGGGGGGGGGGGGGGCGCCTTTGTTTTTATCTAATTCTTACAACACAAATATTTAAAAACAACCTATTTTATTAACCTAAATACGGGACCAAGGGAGGGACCTGGCCCCTCTGCCCCCTTAAAACCACCATTGATTATATCATTCTAAATAATACAAAATAATAACCATACAAATTTCATGTAACAAATATGGAAAGGATGATTCCGTCAAATTATAAACTGCGATTATAACCATTTTGGGCCACACAAAATTTGGAAGGTCTTTGTTTATACGTTATACACTAAATTTTTACAAATTTTTTTAACATGACCTGAAAACCAATAAAAATAATTCATAGCGCGTATGTTTAACTACGTACGTAAATGTTCCTAACTCTGTAATTAAATATCTATATCTTGGTGTTATTATAATTTAAAGAAAGCCGTTTACAGTAGATTTACAATAAGTATGTAATAATTATTATTGTATTGCATCTTACACGGTTGA
>NC_042494.1:9004247-9005099 GCF_005508785.2 Acyrthosiphon pisum
CAGACAACACCTCAAATATGGGTTGGTGGGTATTGATAGAAGAAAAATAGAACATTTTATAGGTCGGAGTAGCAATATTATGAGGGATATAGGTCACCTAAAATTATTTGAACAATATCATTTTTTTTATGATACACGCCAATGTGTTATATAATTGTTCCCATCCAAACACTTTTACAGTTCTATTATACTATTACTTTATAACTATGTCTGAAATAGTTAACATATTACATATATCAAGTAAATTTTACATTTGTACGTATTACAAACAAGTAGGATTGTATATAATCGTTGTCCGTGCTCCGTCGCATAAAATAACTGGTTAAATTTGGTTTTTTTTTATTCATCTGATATTAGTATGGTTAGGTTAGGTTAGGATTTTGTATTAATTGATTATATTAATCCACTATAGATGGAATACGACAAACTTGGTAAAACTTTGATACTTTAGAGTTAATTTCATACACTTACCTACGTACAAACAGCACGGGGTCCGCGATCTATACCGCAGGTAGATTGCCTACCTGATAATAAACTGCTGCGAATCAGAATTTTTATTCCGGGAAACGGAAAAGTTAAGATAAATTTTGAACACCATACACCGAATATTAAATAACGAATTAAACAAAGTTTGAGTCATATAGAGTTAGTACATTTAACGAGCAACGAAGTGCACGGGAGCAAATAGTTATAGTATATAATATATATAGCTACATGATACAATACGAATATCTACAATGTTAAATCATCAAGTCATCTTAACCGTTATATTTTTATTTATTTTTTATTGTTTATTAAATACGATTTATTGATAAAAGAAAAATTTTATAATTTTGTGTTTGGTACAGATAG
>NC_042494.1:9006294-9061970 GCF_005508785.2 Acyrthosiphon pisum
GGATTACTATAATATATTTTTAGATGCTACAAAATATATAGATTATATATTGACGGCCAAGTGTATATTGGTTAAGCTACTATACTATATATTCGGTAATAATTGTTTTTTGAATACGATAATTATTTTCGCGTCTATTTAAATTAAATTTAATCATATTAATACAACACTAATACTTGCGACGAAGTGAACAAAGCGAGACGATCGACGAGTCGTATCGAAGGTAGTACCTATATATGCATAAATACCGTTGTCGTCCAATTTTTATAAGTATAACTTTCGAGCTACTCATGTGTACAAATCTGTGTTCCATATTATTATAATTTGTAGTTTGTTATTAAATAGAATTTATCATACGTCAAATATACTACCTACTAAATTTCATGAAGAACGTTTTATTTAAATATCTAAAAAAAAAATGTCTCCACATAAAAACAAACAAAAAAGATGAATTTGTTGGTATATGTATTTATTCAAAAGGTTTATTAATACAAAGTAAATTATAATGTTCAGTATATTTTTACCAACAAATTAGTACCTACTATTAGAGTTGATTTACAAATCGTTCACACTTGTTAAATGAGAATGTCTTCGTATTCATTAGACATTTGAAACCTATATATACAAATATACACAACTGTGAAATACTGTCTTATTCTGGTATTATTTGTTGTTTGGACAATCTTGAAACTTTACTTAAAGTTGTTCTGTATACTATTATACATTGTAGGTATTTGTTTAGATACAATTTTAATATGTCAATAAGAAATAATAATAATCAACTGCAGTACCTATACAATATACATATAATATGTCTATAAATACACATAAAGTATATAATATAAAAATATATGTTTTCTAAACTGTAAAAGCGTGTTTAATGATATTTGTAAGTATTTCACTACACTTAATGATAAAATATTTTTATTTTCTTACTATATATAGTTACAAGAATAACATAATTTTAGTAGTATTTTATTGAATATGTATAGTAAATAAATATGTATATCAAGTAAACAAAAATATTTGCACCTATAGGTACCTACTCATATATAGTATATTATACTAGATAGGTACCTACTACAGAACTACCTATTTACTATATTTATATATATTATATTGGTATACAATTTAATATTATTGTTTGTTTAGTTTAGCGTAGATATATCTATAATACTGCATTATATATTAGGTATATATGGGTAATCTTATAACGCACTCCTAAGACGTGTTATCGTTAAATTAATATAAAATATGTGATTAATATTGAGCACGTGCTGAGTAGGAATCGGAAATTAGGATACCATTATGCTCAGGGTGCCAGAAAAATATAGACGTAAGGCTACAGTAAATCATATTCTTATGTGAGTATTAATAGATTTTTTAGGATAAACTATGATGACATTTTCGATAAATTCATAGTAATAAAATAATATAAAGTCGATTCAGTGGGCCAAAGGTGTATTATTTTAGAGGGTAAAAAAATTAGGGATAGGTACTCCTTTTCTCCATACCACCACAGAAATTTGCGCTGTTCCGTGTATAATGTACCTATACATATATATATATATATATATAAATTTGCCTATATAGCATATACTTTATACCTAGTTAATATTATACCGTACCTATTGTTAACTACTATATACATTGATTCGAGGTTGACGAGCATGTGTCGCGGTGACTAAGGGATGGAAAACCACGAGGACGTCTGCAGGAGCAATGTCGCTAAATTATAGATATATATATATAAAAACTGTTTAATATATATAACACCCTCAGTGTAGTGAGTGTAGGTAAAATGTAAGGTACCTTATATAAAAAATTTAAGTTATCATTACACTTATCATACTATTGTAGATATAGATACATAATATTATGTCTATAAGGTAGTGGCGGATTTAAACCTATATTCAGTACTCACGCGTACTCAGCCAATTTTATGCATCAATAAACATTTTTCGCGACTTATAATCCCACATAATATATTTTGAGAGGTCAAGCCCCTATTGGTGCCCATATAGGTATCTTTATATGTTAAATTTGAACACGTTATTCATTATACGGCATTTAGAGGAAAGATATTATCATCTTTACACTTCATGATAGTAATAACTATATAGTAGGTACCTAAATTAATATACTATATTATTGTCTTTATTATACGATTTCATGTATGCGTATAATATCTATATAGGTAGGTACCATCTATATACGATGGTGTGTGCGTGTGTCAAGTATTATATTATACAAATTATATCAGGTACATAATATAATATATTATACGTATATATAGCTATATAGTACCTATACGAAAGAATTGTAAAAAAAAAAAAATAAATAAATAAATAATTATAATAGTAATAAAACAGGAAGAAGGAACGTGAAAAAAACGGATCGAGAGCGCTCGCGCTCGTGGGTGAAGGAAACTTCGCGCGGCGGGGGGGGCGTGGCCCTCGGCCAATGAGAAACGGCGGCCCGGCGGGCCCCCCACCCGGCACCTCGGGCGCGCGCGCGGTCGGGGCGAACACGCACATTCGCGAACAAACACGTCGCGCGCGCGCACACACGCACACAAGCGCCGTCCGCAGATTCGCACCGCAATAGTTTCACCGGCCGCCGCGAATTCCGTCGCAGACTGTCGTCGCACACGACGTCGCCGATCTTGGTAATCGTGGTAATCTTGGTAATCTTGGTAATCGTGTTTTAATCGTACGATATTATCGCATCGTTTGCATAAGTATTATATTATTATGGATGTACCGTTGTAGCTGCGACGTGCGATTTTTTTTGGAATTTTTTTCGCTTTGAAATTTGTTTCGTTTGTTTTGTGTTTTTTTTTTTTTTTTTTTTTATCGAAATACGATTGATATCAGATAGATATAATATCATGATCATGACGTATTACCGCCGACGGGTATCGTTCTCATCGTGGTCGTCCCGGTCGTCGACGTCGCCGCCTTGTTCCGATCGCGCCACAATCGCCGTTTCCGGTCAATAATAATACCATAATAATATAGGTATACTAAATACCCGTAACACGAAAAACATCTACATGATAAGCGTACACCTCATGTATGCGTATGGACCACGTTTAGTACTCCACTGAAGCCGGAATATCATCACGTTATAACATAATATAGTATTGTATATCATAATATATAACGCCGCCCTTAGTAGACCGGATGTGAATACTCATTCAAAATTGGCCGCGTCAAGCAGAACCCCGTCCGTGTAGCAGCCACCGGCGAGACCAACTCGTTGGACTCGCACAAGGATATGGTAAGCACTGAACCCTTACACATACCTACCCTTCTTATACATACTATGCATATATCTTCCTATATAGATATATATCATTATATTATAGGTAAATCTGACCTAATAAAATTGTTTTGTCTACACTTATATATAATATTCCCGGATATGTAGTTGCTATTTAACAATAATATAATATTGCTATAATGTCGGTATTCTTCTATTTACATTATTTTAATTGTAATTTTATGGACGTCATGGTCATTTTTTAGCTGATTCATAAGCTTCCATATTATATTAGCGTGACGGACAATTAAAATTTTTTGAAATTTACTTGATACTGCATTATTTGTGCAAGATCTAAAATCGAAGCTATGGAATTTGTGGTTTCTTATTGTTTTGATGATGATGGATGTATCTTGTATATAATTTCGTATTATCAAACGAGCAAATTCTAAGTTTTTGTATTTGTTTAGTAAAATTGTTTTTTATGAATGTTCATTGGGATGTTTTTCTTAAATTTGTCTTAATTTTATTAACTTAGATGTCATGTTAATTATTATTTATATGGCTAATATGTGCTTATCTGTATCATCCTATATAGTAGGTACAATGACCCTGTCCATGTTTGTAGCAAGGCAAGAATAACGTACGGTCCGTTTTGCACACCTTCAAAAAATTCATTACTATTTCTGTTGTTAGAATGTTTTGAGTATATAAAACCATTTAAGCTATTGTTCTAATTAAAACAGAATGCATAATTTAATTTTTTTGGGAAAAAAAAATTTAATAAATATTACTATATTGACTATCAAAGTAATAAACATTGTGAATGCAATTGATAATAATTCTCATATATCTATTTTCTATCATCTCGAAATTTCAAAATGTCCCAAATATAAATTTTTAGTCTATTATACTGTTTCGTTACTTGCATTTTGGGTACATATTATGCTAGGTATATAAATAGTATTTGGATTTTAAATATATAATTTTGCAATCTTTTATGTGGGTACTTACTTTTTTATTTTTCTCATTCTCCATCAAAATATTATAGTTCTACTCCACATTTTTCACCCACCGCCGTTTTTAAATAAGCTGATGAGTGATGACTGTACGAAGTTTAGAAGTTTGAATGGTCTGCATGCCGTGAAGATATATATCTCACCAAATTTAAGTTAGTTTTATTATCATACTAGCCATAACATAAATTATATTCTATAAGACAACGAAAATGTCAATAAATTGTATATATAATTGTCTGTAAGCGTTGCAGCAAACGCTAATCAATTATGTATAGGTACCTATAGATACCTACGTCCTACATAGTCCATAATATAATGTCATTATCCTTATAATTCAACTAACATAATGTCATATTAGTCCCTTGCAAATAACAAATTCGTTTTACTAATTATTAGAACATTCCGATGAGCTCTAGACTCGCGTGTCTTGAGTTTATAGACCGATCTTGATTTAATTTCCGTAAGTAGGTAGATACCTATATTATACCTATTAGTAATTATTACCTACCCATACATTCTATTATTATTCATAATATATATACCTATATATTTTTAATGTATATATGAATCTAATTTCTATATCATAATACATTTAAATTTAAAATTATCGCAGTAGGTATCGATATTTTAAAGTTGCAAAATTATTCCAAGTTTAATTTTGATGTGTATATCATAAAAAGTATATATATATTTGTCTTAACTTTTTGGTTTAGCCACCTATATTCATAAATAATTAATAATTACATTTTGAACTAATTGGATTTGTGTGTAACCATTACTTAACCTTTGTAGAGCTAAGTAATAGTTATACCTACCCGTTTCTAAATAAATCCAATTAGTAGGTAGGTATATAGTATATTACATATAATATGTAGCCTATATGGGATATGGCTATATTGGTAGTATATTATACTACATAATTATACGTAGGTACTCGTGTATCTAAGTATATAACGTTTGGCACATAATAAAAATATTCTTACCTATTTTGTCTTAGACATCGGAAATTAATTCAATTTATAAAAACTTTAACGATTGTGACAGGCCATTAAATGAGGTATGTTTTACATAACTATGTATAGACAATTCCTTCCAAGATATTTTCGGATTTATCTCCGTACATATAGGCTATATGATAACTATACGCGATTGGTTTTAGATTACAATAACATCACTACAAAACATAACAAAATAAGAATAATTGTATTATATTCAATAATATCATATAAAATATCTAACAGTAGGGATGAATATAATAACATTGCAAAACTATTGGTATGATAATATAAATTATTATACGTGGAAATTGACTAAATTTTGAATTATTCTAAGACCGCAGTTCGAACTTTAAAGTAGTTATATACGATCGATATTTACTAAAAATAAGTATAATTTTATATTCTCCCTATTTTTAAGTTCTAATATTGATAATATTTTTTACTAATACAAAATATTATAATGACTTATTAATTGTACGTATAATGTGTTTTCATCAAAACATTATTATACATATTATATAAAAGATATACATAACTATATCGCCTATAGGTTATAGGTGTATTCACTCATCATTATATACATAATAATGTCTAATGCTCGCTCTAATGTCTTTACACTTACTCTGCGACGATGGTGACAACATTAAGTGCCTACATTTTTTCAACGTTTTTTGTTAGTTCAACAATTTATACTGCTGTAAACGCACTGTAATATAATTATTATCGTACACGTAGTGGGTTCATAAGATGTATCGTAAACTCTTGTGTAATTAATTTAATAAAATATAAAATGCGTACCTAATATAATAGAAAGATAATAAAAACAAATTAATGGAAAAAATATTAAATTATGTTTATTGTTTACTGTTAACAAGATGATGCCGACGCTATATACTTTGGTGACTGCAATACATATATTATAATTGTTACACAATATTATGATATTCACCCTTAAATATAAACCTACTCCCTACCATGTATGTATAACAATATTATGCACATAGTATTATATATAAATGCAATGCGTTTATCGCACAACCTTGCCGATCGGTCACCATTAATCGCGTCGTAATGGCGGTTTAATGACGATTATTGTGTTTATAGTTAATACACAGGATATTATCTCTAATAACCCCTGCAGCTATTATGAATTGAAAGTTTATAAATGTGATATAATAATAGAATAATATTATATTATATTTAAATAAGTCGCACCTGTAATAATAATAATAACAATATTATTTCGTGTTGATTTCATAGGTAGGTATATAATGTCTTAAGTATGTTTTAAATTTAGTTAGAAACCCGCAATACTGTATGCGCATATTGTATACTGTTTGTGATTTTCTAAATCACTTAATCCTAAACGAACGAATGAAAAACGATATTATGTATATTATACCTATGTTAATGTCCGATTTATTATAGCGAGCGATTATATAAAAATCACCAGATAAGGCGCAAAGAAATAATTGGAATGTGCCAGAAAAATGTCACTCTCTTTTGCCTTTGATAAGTTTGCCAATACGCACAGATGATGTGTAGACACATAAATATATTATATAGGTATACATTATATAGGTAGGAGGTTCGTATTTTCCGGCGTGGCGTTTGTGTATGATATTATTAAGCGATTTTTTTTTTTAACGTTTATAACTATGTACCTATTCTTGTATTATTTCTTGGTAGTCTGCACATTTTCAAAAACAAATTATGACACCTAAAATATAGTTAAGATGAAACATTGTGCTCAATGTGTATACTATTATTGTAGGTAGGTACTACAATAATATAACATATCATTATATTTAACTGCATATATACACGTTAAACCATGTGGGTGTGTGTGCACTGGCAGTCGCTCATCTTTTCGAAGGAGCTTCAAGCATAATATTTTTAAAATACATTTGCGTATCATGCGTTATAATAATACTTTGATATTGTTAATATAGGCATTCGGAACTTCAAAAACCGTACGCTAAAATCGTGTTAAAAATCGTGTTTCATAAACATGGACGGAAGTTTATTTGGATATATAACTTTATTAAAGAAGTTTTTTTTTACAAAAATATATTTATATATATATATTAATCTTTTGTGTATATATGTATAAATTATACTCCGATTTAAGAGTGAGACACAATATTGGGCATATGTGCACGCTGGCAGCACTTTTCGGTGTTTATATAACGCATTTGAGTAGGTACCTACCTACTAAAATGTGCACAAAAATTATGCTCGATATTAAGACGCACCATGATAACAGAATAGTCAAGTACACCAAACTTAATCTTGTGAACCGTTAAATATTCTCAAATCGAAAGAATACAACGGACCCTCGCAATAAAAATAAAAACTAGTGCTGACGTGAAAACAGAAAAAAATACCTCTCATTTTAATTCCCTCCATGTTAATGAAACACCTTATATCATAATTCTTATAATTTAAATATATAAAAAGCCCACGTTTTTAATGAGGCAAATGAATATTTTTCTGTTTTTTTTTTCGTAGAGTTGTTTGAGTTGCTTAAAATATATATCTACCTACCCCTCCAGTTCCCAAATATTTCTACGTCACCATATTATTCCATTTTGTAGCTAAATTTGATGCATTCATTTTGTATTGATATAGCAGACGAGTTCAAATTATGCGTGATCGGTGCCCTATGCGTTTAGTATTTATGCGTATGTTATAAAAAAAAAAATTACACGCTGTAGTGTAATCGGGAATGGGAAACATCGATTACCATCAATGAAATTTATTATAAAAAAGTTTTAAAATAATATAAATAAATTTGTAGATATATAGTTATTTAAATAATTTAATTATAAACACCTATTTAATGGTAAAAAATATCCGTTTATTACTCGAAAGAAGCCGGTTAATAATTATTCAGCTAGTATTACATAAACCACACGAGGACCGTTACTCGAACAATTATTATAAATTTATAACCGATGCGGTAGCGTAATGTTTATACATATTTGATATGGTTCTGTACTGGCTCATTTTATTTTATATTTCAATTAATACACGTAGACGTACTAATAATAATATAAAAAAAATAATTTCAATCGATTTTTGTTTACCATAATTTAGTATTTATATACACGGACATAAGACGCAGCAGTGATATAATATTATTATTATGTAATATACTAGCATGTCCCCTCCAGTCACACCTCTCATCAACCATCGTTCAGCACTCGGTGTAGGTACCTTCATAAGTTATAACTGATGTATATGATCGCAGCATAAAGCTAGGGTGACGAATTTAATAATATATTATTATAGTGCATGTCCTTTTTTATCGTACACTCAAACACAATATAGTTAGGTTCGGTTTATATTGAGTGCCTACCTAATATACCTATAACGGCCAATATAATCCAGTAAAATTTATCACGCTGAAAAAGGCAAAAGAATCTCGGCGGCGTGAACAGACAGGGCTCTACGTCCTTGACCATAACATAGGTATTATACATACATATTATGTATGTGCCTGTAACGGGTCCAAGGATTTTTCAAGTTCTATACGATAATGTGGTGATGTACGTCGCCGCCGACGATTTATATTTATGTATGTATGTATTGACACTCGCTATGGACGTGTAATAAAAATCCCCAAAAAGTACACCGCTTTTTTAAAAAAGAAAAAATACCCGTACAAATCAAACGTTTGTTTAGTCCTGACGTATATATGATATAATATAATATGTGTATAATGTATATACTTATATTATTATTATTATTATTATTATTATTATTATTATTATTATAAGGGTGACCTGCTAGTTCAAAGAAACCGAAGCCTTTTTAAAAAAAAGGGGAAGTTTATAGACTCGGAGAAAAATAACATACAACATGTTTAAAGAATAAGATATCACGATTCCTATTATATATATATTTTATTATTATTTGTGCGGCGCACGGACCGATAATAGCGGGTGGTATTTTTATTTGTACAAATGATTTCGTCCTTTTTATACGTGTTTATGTGTGTGTGTTGACATTTTGACTCGAGAAAAATAACCCTTTTGACATCTTAAATCACACAAACTGCCGGTACCTATAATACATGCACCTAATGCATCGTCGATTAAATAATGTGTACCTATTATGTTTTGACTGTCGGCGTTGTCTGATAAATACGTCATGACTATTATCAATACACCTATAAAATATAATATAATGGAACAAAATGATGCATTATAATACTTACAATAATAATAGGCAATAAAATCATATATATTCTCTATGTATAATATTATTATAGGTACATATAGGTACGTATAGTGAGTAGAATAAACCAGAAAACGCAGATTATTCTACTATTATTTTGACGTGAATATTTATTTCATAAAATGTATTATAATATAATATTGTCTGTATACAGATGAACTGTATATTCATTTTTAATTACCAATTATGTTTTGTAAATTAGTTTTAATTTATATCAAAAACTTATATTGATTTCTAAACGCGTTTGTGATGGTGTTCGTGCTTAGTGTAATTTATGAAACAATAAAATCAAACATATATAAATATTATTTTATCGTTAATACAATATAATTTATAAGACATAACATAACACTGCATTGCACAACGTAAGACAATATAAGTAATATTATAAAAATAAAATTCATGGAAATAAAGATATTTCAAATAGAAGGTGTGATTAAGGTCGTTAACTTAAAAATAATAATACTATAACAATAATAAAACCATTTACATTTTATATTTGAATATAATATTATATACATTTAAAAATATATATTTAAAAAAACTTTATTTTTTAACGCTCTTGCAATATTTATAATTGATACATTTTATGTTTACTTGTTTATTCAATTTTTGATAACAACAACAAATACCTAAATTATAACTGCTGCTTCATATTATATATAAACATAATGACGTTAAATAAAAATAATACCTATTGCAATATAATATGTACTTAGTTACAGATATGATTTGAATAATTATCCGAGTGAACAATAACTAGACATCTCCAATTTTTCAGAAGATAAAAAAACTCCTTTATTGCAATGGAAAATAATTAAAATATTTATTTTTCCTTGAGCAGTATGACTATAGAGTCTTTACTTCAAAATTGCTATTTAAATTTCGTTAAAAGTATAAGTTTAATCTTTATTGAAATGCGTGTGGTATACCTACAAGTCTTCGCGTTTTTTCGATATAAGGCAGGTATAGGTACATATTTTTGTTGTTTGATTTATCATGAATATCGAATATTGTGAATATTTCTACGTATATTGTTTGTATTAAATGCATTTGAACGTCAATTTAATACATATTTTTAGTCACGTGGAAGTCATAATCTATCATATCAGTAACAATATAGATACCTACAAGTGATACAATATATTCGTGAATTTCCTTTATAGAAAAAACACCAATGTAAAATAAAAAGAGTCGTGTTGCGTAAAATATTATGCGTCTTTATATAAAACATTTTGTCTACATCTAATAATGACTAATTTTGTTTTAAAGTGCATATTATTGTGTGTACAATTAAAGTAAAATTATATTTCAGTTTATTTTTTTTAGTAAAAACTAATTATATGTATAACTTATAGTGTAAAGTAAATAATGTTAATTTTAATTTTATAACCGCTTATAGGTCTATAGGTATACCTATACATGCTCCACGTGCATCCTACATACAAATACATAATAGTGATATTAAATATACGTATTATTATTGATCTTAACGCTAAATTTGTACGGTTCTTATTTTTACTATCGTTCGGTAAACAGTTTAATACGAGAATAAGGTGTACCTACATATTATTATGTACTATAGGTATGTATGTACCTACAATAATATATTATATTGAAATTGGTTTTACAAAATCGGCGGAATTGGCGCGTTTTTCTCGGAAACTACGTGTATAATGACGAAAAAGGAAGTTTGCTCAGAGAAGGTTTGGCAGTGCAGCGGTCGCGCGTGTCATTTTAAAATACGTCATAATGTATAGTTGTACACGTAGATACTGCATAATATTATATGACAATGAGAATTATTATTTTAATATTATATTATAGTCGTTGCAGTATACGCTTGAGCAAACGACATTAGAAATCAATTGTGCAGATGTACAATAATATTGCAGTAATCTATATAGGTGCTCTTGGTTCTTATATTATTATACCCGCCTAAAAGTGTGTATATATGTACCTAATAATATTTGAATATTTGCACGTCAGACTCTTTGTAGCTACACATAAGTGATTCACCAGACAGTAGGTATCAACCCATTTTTTCATTTAATAGGACTACGCCACACTAGTACAACACCACCCGTAATTTATCCATGAAAATTATTTTGCGCATAAACTATTACGGAGACAGTATTCAAATTCTACCAGACAATGCAAATAATTAATTTTTGAAGAATCTTTCTTTTTGTTTTTTCATTTACTTATTAATTATTATTGAGTATTGATAGTTGATATTAAAACAAATGTATTCTACAACATAGATACTGCAGCTTTCTTCTGCGTAGTTTGATAATTTGGTAAATTTACTGTGAATAATTTAGGTACTCATAATAGTTTTTCCAAATGAAACCGATAATCTCATTAGCACGCAACTATATATATACCGATGTTGGTACTGATACAGGACCACTTTTAAAGTAGTTTAAATTCGTATATATTTGAGATAAAAACATTTGAACTCTTCACAAAATATCATTGACATTTTTTATATATTCAACCCTTAAATAGTAGTTGATTAATGACCTTTGAATATAAATCTATTATAATTTTGGAATTTTCAAGTATAGGTGTGTATCCACCTAAAGTATATAGACATATAGTATATATCTAGGTACTACAAATAACTATTTTGAATTTTTGAATTGATATATCATTTAAAAAGTGTGTTGATTGAAACTTTTTTATGAGAACCTTCCTTTTTACTGTATACGGTTAAGCAAATTATTTTTTTTATTAAATCTATATGTTTAAGATTTAAATTCAAATAATCTGAGTTATTTTACTGTATAATAGACAATAGTAGTTAAAAATAGTTATACAAAAATATATGGTATAGTATTTATTATATGGGTACCCATTCAATTTTACAAATTGTATAATATTGATAGATTTATATTAATAAATAAATATAATTTTAAAATCATCATAGCCCCATATCGTCCAAATCTATTATTATATAGACATATATTATAATCCATTGTACACAAAATTAAAATAACTCAAAAGCTACTTGTCCGAATTTTAATTTTAAATATTAACATTTTCTAAAAAGTTATAGACTTAACAATTTATAGGAAAAAAGGTAATTCTTATTTATATAAGGTTTAAATGATATATATAAAATAAAGTATTGGAAAATATAGTCCTTAATCATCTTATAATGGTATATATTATATACTTCTAAATTCCAAAAATTTGATTTTTTTATAAATTCTTTATTTAAAAAAAATGGAGATACACCTGTGTATCCGTGGGCCCCATGTGACTAAATTATTTCAATATTGAGATAAAATATATTGATTATATATTATTATTATGTTACAAGTAGGTATATAATGAAAAATAACAATATATATGAATATTAACACTATTCGTGCAGTCCACTGAATTTCACGACATAAAGCCTTCTGCCTCATCCATCTCCTTTTTCACACTATCATATCTCTTTTCCTACCCTCCCCAACACTCCAAAATTACGATAAATTTTATCTATTCTTTTTCTCAAGTCTGTCGTCGCAAATGTGGCCTAGTTACTCCCGTGCTTGTAAATCTATGTAGTATAGCCGCTTATAACACGTGGCCCGACCAGACTTATAATAATGATATATTATTATTTAAAACATGTATTTTATTCTATGAGCAGTGTTTTGTGTACAAATATATCGTTTCGCCTGTCTGACTTCTTTTTGAGCGCAAGAATAAAAATTACTACGTCGCGTGCAGGTCAAAGACATACATTCGCAGCGTTTTTCTTTAATAATAATTTATGATCGACTGTCCAATTTTAAACAGTTTCCCGTGATCTATATATTTTAGTTATTTTTTGAATTCTATAATCTTGATTTTTTAGTAGGTATAAGGACATAAGGTATAGGAACAATAAATAGGTACTTTGATTACTATTAGAGCGGATCGCGAAATGATTCACGCGCGATCTCAAATGCTGAATGATATTATGTTACATCAAAGAGATAACTGCAGTATAATATACTTAAGTACTTACCTAAGGATACATGTATAATAGGCCATACATCCAAAATATTTTACAAGATGTTGTAGCATGAGCACGAGCATGATTGGTGAATCACCATATGTACGTATAGTTAACTTTTATACATAAAATATACATAATGATGATAAACATATTATACTGAAATGATGACGTCGACGTCTCGTAATTATAACATACGATATCATAACTCGTATATAAATATATAATATATGTAATAATATTATAATAACATCCGATAACAACCTGCAGCAGCAATCCCCTCCGAGCGTTGAGAAGAAAAAAAACGTCGACTACCGATATAAATAATTGAGGGATCATTAAATATAGGTATTACATGTAAGTTGATACGGCGCACACGGAATATATTTTCTTGTATACGATTATTATAAGTGAATTTAACGTAAACGTGCACTCGTTTGGTACGATGTACTATATTATACAAGTTATAAAATTATTATGATGTACACCTACTATAGGGTATGAGCTGCAATAGGCGGATATTGAGGGAGAACTGTTCATTAGCAACAATCCATCCCAAACCGTTATAAGTCCTTTGGAATTTATGAAGTCCCTTCTCCTTGATTTACTATGTGTGTGAATAAGTATTATAAATGAATCGAGCTTCTGCAGTACCGCAGACGCGACAACAATATGTACCTATATAATAAATATCCTCAAACAACAGGCGTATATTGTATTCAATTGCGGTTATTTCCGAAATTTTTAATGAAGTGAATAATAATTTTTTTTATACTATATTTTAGTGCGTAAAATATTATATAACACACGCAATGTATGAACTGCGCAATCCACGTCCACCAGCTATACACCTACGATGGAATCTTTTCTTTCGATAAACATTATTGCAATAAAATAGTGAACATTAGACTAATTTATTGTTAGACAACAAGGAGTTTTCAAAATTTGAGCATATTTTAACTATACAGGGTGATTTACCAAACATGCTCACCCCCTTTTTTTCAATAATGCAGTTATTCAAAATCTGATTTTTGGAATCTTTAAAAATACTTTTTAACATTTTTAAAATGTTTGAGATTTTATATACTACTCAGTATCCCATGGAGAAGCAAACTTCTGTTTTTTTTCAAATGAGAGCACCCTTTTCAACTATAAATTATACATTGGATAATTTTTCTGAATTTTTTGACATATCAGAATCAAAATTCTTACGGATAGTTTTTGAGTTATACAACTTTGTGTTCTAAGGATAAATGGTCCATAGTAATGGGTATAATAATACATGGTGATTTGAAAATTGGAGTCATTAATATTAATAATTTGCAAAAATAGCATGCAAAATGGAGGGAGGGTGAAAAAAAAAATTTTGAATCACCTGCACAGGAGGTAGTACAAACAATTTAAGAATTTAAAAATATGGTATTATAATATGGTCTATGAGTACCTATATTTACGCTCTATCGAATGTCATTAATTCATAAAATACAAGGTATTTCGTTAATCGTTTTATACATAATAGTTATTATGTATAGGTAGATACATAGTGATTATGTTGTTGTGAGCCAGATCCAATATCCAAGAAATGCGAGGAATTAAAATTTTATTTTTTTCTATATTTAAGCACAGTCTTCCATACTATAGACAATTTTCTCAATGTAGGTATATCAATATATACTTAAAAAATTTAAAAAATCTACATATTATTATCTAAGAAGCTGCTTGGCTTACGAAGAAAAAATCACACTAGCTATTATACATAGGTACTGCAAAGTAATTGTTGTGACGTGGGTCATTCAGTATTCTGCATAGTTGGCCTCCCAAAACAATCACACACACACATATAAACAGCGAAAAATCTGTCTATAGACAGGTACAGAGTATGACCATTTGTACCATTGCGCTCAGATTATAGACATATAAATATATAATAATATAATAAATGAAATACCCATATGGAATTCATTTTAGACGCCCATATAGGTACTTTGCATCGGTAATAAACCGTTAAGTTAAATTATAATTTATTTTAATCATTTACATTAATTACATCGTTCGACGCGTACTTGCATAAACAATATAATACAATATTATACGGGAGTCTAGAAGTCGATTAAAAAAATTGTTGAGTTCAATAATAATTATTGGCGGCTATTTTTTTTTCCAACGAACTCGCGTTGCACGCAAACACGAATTCTCAGTTTCGTTAAGACGACGCGCGCGCTACTGAATAATAATTTAATATTATATCAGAAGTTCTCAAACTAGCTGTGGTACGCCGCAGAAGATCGAATAATGGTTGTATGAAAAATAAATACAATTTTTTATCAATGCGTTTATAAATATTCGAGCGCCGCGGCCGCGCCGGGCAACCGTGCAGGAACGGCAAATAGGTATACGTTTGCCGCGGTAAATAAATAATAGATAAATAAATCATAAATGATTAAAACGTTTTACTGGTTTATAAATGTCAATAGTCGTCGTTTTAAGGTAACAGCAGTATGGTGTAGTAGATACCCGAGAGTACGAAATTGATTACAATATATAAATTATAAAACAAATTTTTAATATGTGGTACGCAAAGAAAAAGTTTGGGTGTCTTTGTATACATGTCTTATTTTACCTATTAAATATACACGTTATGCGGCTGTTCCGGTGAGCCAGACAGCGTCTACTTAATAATAATAATAATATTATAAGGTTGGCACACGCCAATTACTGCACGTGTCTCGCGCGTCTCACAGATAGCTTAACTTTCATTTAGATGCGTGTGTGATATAGATGCATTCACGCACTTGTTAAAAATACTTAAAAAATAACTTTTTTAATGCTTTTCTATTTTTCTTTCAAGTATTTGAATCCTGTAGATTTACGATAAAATATTGTCTATGAGGTCACGAGAACCGGAATCAACGTATAGTATGAGTAATTTTTTTTTCCTACATAAATATTTTAATACACACAATAAAACATGTTTCAGGCAATTATTTAAATAGAATTTATAAGCATTATATAACTACATGGAAAATCTGAATTTGTTCGCCAAACCTAATAATATATGATATTTTTAATAAATAGATTACATGAGGCCGAGTATGTATACACACAACCTATAATTTATAAACATAGTCAAGTATTCAACTGTTGGTAATTCGTTTAAAATATTATTTGACTGGGATATTGAATGTAATATTATTCAGAACATTGTTTTAATAACGTATATATTTACTGTTTATAGTAGACCGAAAATGTGCGTGTTCACGCCCAGATAAACGCATTACTAATATAATAATTCAAAACTTGACGATGTGCATACAGGTAAATGAAATGTCGTAATTGTAATTTTTATTATCCAGAAAGTAATAATAATAACTGTAATAATAATCGTATCCACTATTGTTTTATGAGTAAGTTTATTTTGTCTGTACGATGTATAATAATGTGTGTGTGTGTAAGTATAATATTGTGTACCCGTACAACTGGCATAAATTTCAAAAGTTATTTTTTCGACCCCTTACCGTGTGTCGGCTATAAAAATTCTCCTATATAATTTATATAACACGCATGATTTATGTGATATGTGAAAACGTTTATTTTGACTTTTCGTAATATCGACAATGGAATGATATTAACTGATAGGTCGACATGCCTATAATGTGTGGTCGTACTTTAAAACTAAAATTGGCTTTTTTCATTTACAGTCTTAAATACCCATATAATATTTACCTTCGCATATAATAATACGTCAGCATATTATCGTCGATAATATTTTTTGAAAATATTCCTCAATATAATATAAGCCAACTAGCTAAGGCGTTTTCAGGTAGGTAACCGGTCAAAATATTTCTAAAAAAAATATCTAAACATATATATTATTTTTTCTACAATGTCAAAAGACCATAACACACAATTTTTATAAGGCTAGTAGAATGATTTGATGTAGTATAATATCATATATTATATAGTAATTTATAGTACAAAACCAAGAGTTTAAAATTTAAGAGCTATGTCAATTACAATTTAGCTTTGGCTTATCTAGCTTATTTGTTATACAAGTATTCTTAACTTATTTTGTATTGACATTTATACGACGATGAATATTTTTTATAAAACACGTTTTGTTGCAAAAATTTTATTGCATACATTTTATAATATTTTCTTGAGATATTTTGACCTATAACCCGTTTCCGCGCACGCGCATTTGTAGGAGACAGGAGTTGAATAATACCGATGTACGGCCAAACGCTTATAATAATAATATAACCTATCGACTATGTATATAATATATAACTACTGTATAGAATTACCGGTGCAATTGTGACCAGAAAAACATATTACAATAAATTTAATATAATACTATGTACCGTCGCCGTCGCCGTCGTCGTCGTCGCATGTCGTTGTTTCGGTTAACTCGTAAAAGTAATAGTTTGTAGCAAACGCACATGATACAGCCTATATATTATTATAATAATAAAATATAATAACTATGTGTGGTAGGTATAACAATCCGTCGTTTTAGAACAGCGCCGGTGATTCGAGGGGCGTGTACCGCGTGGAACGAAAACGAAAACGGAAATAATAAATATACCTATCTATATACATACAAAAGGGATACAAACAACACACGGGGAAATATGGAATAATAAAAAATTCATTTTTTCTTTCCTTTATGCCGAGTCGCGTATTGTTGTGTGCGTTTATAATACATTATATATTATACGTGCACCTCTATATTATACTTAACGGACGGTGGGACAGTCGGGCGATGCCGACACGTCTATACTTGATAACCGACTCTATCGATGTACCTACAAATTACAATAAACAATGTTATATGAATTTAGGTATATAGTCACGATGTTGCAAACATAATAATATAATATTATGTACTATATTATTATACGTGTATATACGTGGTTAATCTGAGGACTCGGCAACAAGATATTATATAAAATACGAGAGACACTTCTCACTAGAAATCAAAACGTATACAACAGATCACTCTTTTAAAACATATTACTATATTGTCTTATCATCTGCGCAACAGGTATATTATGATCTCACGCCACATTATATATTAGATCGGTATTATTAAAGAATGACAGTGGATGTTTAGATCAATCATAAATGATCCAACTTTGACTTGCGTTAAATATTTGAAAGTCGGACTTGGGCTGCAAAAATATGTATAGTAACGTCTCTGGAATTTAAATCCCGCATCGATGTTCGTTTGCTGTAACGTTGATGAAGACTGCTGTAGAGTGTAGAGAAGTCTTCAAGTGATGACATAATAATATAATCGTACAATTATAATCAGTGGCATAATATGATGAACCTATCGATTCAAATCATTTAAGAACATTATACCATGAGAATATTGCTGATAACGAGAAATACGTGGATTTGCGCGACCGACACGCACATTATAATATCTTACCCACTTGAACGGACATTGTGTGTTGTGCCTCGTGCGGAAATAAAGCTACGAGTAAATCAAGCGACTATTACACCTGCACGACGTGGTGATAAAAATATGTCCATTACTCGCTCGGCTAAACGACTAAAATACATCGTCCGTTTGTTCAAGTTGTAATATTCAATCGAAACCATGATATAATATTACACTATATAATGACCATTAGATGATGCGTGTATGTGGTGTGTCCAAATACGCAAATACCTACGTCCAAATGTACGTGCGACGAATTGTTTAAGTTGCGTGTTCCACATCGTCTATACCAGGATTTCCCAAACTGGCGGTTCGAGAACTCATCCTCATCAGACCTTATATAGTTATATGAAAATATATTAAAATTATCTGGAAATAGCAATTAAGAAAATAGAGCAATACGATTATTATTCTAATTATTCATTTATGTCAAGTGGTAGACAAGCAATTTTTTTTCTATCACCGAAGTCGGAAATGCGATCGAATGCTGTACAAAATGCCGACGAAATACAGTAAATCCTCCTTATAACGGAATCACTCGGTACCAATAGATTTTTTCTAATATAAAGAAGTTTCCGTCGTAGGGAGACTAAAATATAGGTATGGGATATACCTAAACTATAATACAGGACAGTTGTTATTTTCCGTTGTAAAGAAATTTTTGTCTTATAGGGGGTCCATTATGAGGAGGTTTTACTGTAATTCGCACGCAAATTTGGAAGAGGTTCGGCTGCACTATTTAAACTATTCGTTCGTGTTCGTTCCCTATCGTTTGCTACCGAATTCGGCCTAAGGATGCGAACGCAATCAAATCATTGTGACGGGCCGAATGCCGTTCACCCTGAATAGCATTTTATTTGATCTTACCGCAACCGGCTCGAACCGCTCCGAACGCGAACGAATGGTAATAATATAATATATAATCAATACCTATATATAATAATAGTTATTATTGTTATAACCGCAGGCACCATTATAGAGCATGGC
Source organism: Acyrthosiphon pisum (assembly GCF_005508785.2). NCBI lineage: Eukaryota > Metazoa > Arthropoda > Insecta > Hemiptera > Aphididae > Acyrthosiphon > Acyrthosiphon pisum. The sequence goes on from NC_042494.1 coordinate 9,026,245, forward strand.
AATTGCTACCCAAACAATTTTATTAGGGTTGCAAATAAATAGCGACGGTACCCTATGAGTAATTTGTAAAAAATATATAAATTCATCTTTCTATTTAAGCTTTTTTTTCATAAAAATCAGTTGAATTGTCCAACTTTAGTCAACACTTTGAATATGTTAATAAATTTGTTAAATATGTTTATATTATAATATGTACATTTATTAAACTAAATAATAATTAAAATATATGATAATAATAACAATGCAAGTGGATATAAATATAATATAGTTAATTTTCTTGAACACTTCCTTGAAAATTGAATTGTGAGGTTTACTATATATTTTTGCCTAATTATGATGAACAATTGACTAGGACTTATCGATCCATCGAATGCTCCCTGGCTTCATTTATAGACCACATGTAATTGAATTAAAAATATTATTTAAGATGCTTGCTACCCCACGATTTTACTCTAAATGACGCCACTAATAATAATAATATCGAATGCAATATTATTAAAATTAGGTATTATAAGTAGAAGTGAAAAAAATGTAACACATTGGTAGGTACAATATACATTTTTAATTTTGCCAATTGTAATAAATTGATAAACCATAATAATATCGGCCGTGACTGTTTTCAAATACCTATTGTTCCAATAATATAAAATATATGTACATTATTATAGGTTTTAAAATATATTTTATAATACAGATACAAAGTTGCCATAATATGGATCCGTTGGAAGAGATGTTTAAGAAACATGTTCACAATATATTTGTAATTAAATATCAAATAAAAAATAAATAATTTAAGTGGGGTAAAAAAAAATCAGGAGTTAATCGTAATGAAGCTGAGAATACCTTTCGAGTATTTCAAAGAAATGTACCTGACGGCCGATTACGTATATTATATGCCACGGTGGTTACGTTCGTCACCCGCTCTATAAGCTTTCGACAAATCGTACTACATTTGGCGAAGGCTATCGATGTTGGGATATGATGAAACGAGCTTTTTATTGTCTGTAGGTGCATTGGCCATTATTAGGCCATGATCAATGGTTTGGAATAAGAAACAGACAATAATAATGTTATAATTTTGCGGCAAGTGCGTTGGATTCAGCGTCGGCGAGTATACCACGCACAATGCATATTATAATATTATTAAACGGAAGCTTTATAAGGGTTTATTATATTTTGTAAGTATATAGACACTCTTATTATGTATAAAGGAATCCGTACTATGAATCAATTGAGCAGCGACGACGACGGCAACGATGACGACGACGTCACAATATTATACAGGAGTCCCGTCTTGGATTAAACGGCAGACTTGTTTTACAACATAAGAAGCCCGGCTCTGGACGTATTATCATTACATCACCGTCCACCGAGTTCTAATATCATTATGACATTATACGGACGTCGTATAGGTTGTTTAATTTTTACGATTTCCCCCCCAAAAAACACACACAAACACATATTATATTATATTATATAGGTATTAGCCACTGTATTATAATAGCTGGTCTATTATATGTATATCATACATTAACCCACTGCGATCGTAGTCATTCTTATATTATTATATTATTATGCATTATATTTCGTCGTTATCGAGACCTTCGAAAAAAAACTTATAATCCGACGACCTCCTTTTATACATAATAATATCATATACACATATATTTAGGTATGACGTGCGCATTATTATATGATATTATTATTAAAATGTATATCATACAGACGTCTTTGATATTATGAGCGTTTTTCATACGGCTTCTACTTTTTGCGCTTTATTAGCCAAACGTCTGCAGGTAGACCGCGTATAGACGGTCGGTTTTTAGTGTTTATAAATATTTAATTTCTTAATGCGAATTCATTTTTGGCGACGTTTCGGGAAAACGATTATCCCGTCGTTACGATGGCAAACAAATGTGCCCATTTATTAGGTACGTCTTGTCCGAATGATGTTATCCTTAATAATGTCTATACTGACTATACTAAATTGTACATAGGTACTCATCGTCCGGCATATGTATAGTTTTCACCATTCAAACGTCCCGATAAAAAGAGCACATTGGACGCCGATCAGATTCGTAATTCGTGTTTTCTTAGTGTCTCGTGTGTATTGTATTAATTATTATTATTATTAAACAGTACCTACACACCTGCAAGTCTACTGAACAACCGTTCACCCGCCCCGTACACCCGCCCCGGGATCGACATGTGCCGTTTGGTGGCAACCAGCGATATGTTTAGAAACGGTTTGTCGGATTAGAGTAAACAATCGTTTGCAGCGGTCAAAGAAAATTATACGTTATCGTAAAAAAGTAGGTACATCATCAAATATATTATGTGAATATATTATGTGTGTGTGTGTGTGTATAATACACATTATAATTAAAAGATTCTGGACAGGTGTATCCACAGCGGAAACATAACACACACATACCCGGTAACTACCCCTCCAATTCACCGACATACTAAGTAAATTATTGATTTCTCAAGCTTGAATTTTATTGTAATCGTTGTTGAGGGAAAAATATATATAATAACTAATAAGTAATTGCACTGCAGTTAACACATAACATGCCTATTACAAGATGTGTCTACGTATTTACTATACCTTTGTAAATATATATAATCTATCATTTAACATCACGTTATGGATATGCTATGCGTTCACTGTTTAAATGCGTTTAATTTGCCGTGGGTATTTCTCCCGCTATTAGTGCAGCCTAAATATGCACAAACTCTAACGATCGGGTCGAGTTAACTCTGTATCTCTGACTCACATTGTGAGGAAAATAAAAAAAAAGATGAATCCCTTATATCTGTGCCCATAAATTACTATGCATTTAATAATGCACTTTATAAAACCCTATATAAAGGTTATCAATTATTTCTTTATTAAAACCCCTATAAATGCAGTTTTAACGCAATACGTATACTGGAAATATGTAGCTAAAGCAATACATTAGCCTAGTAAAAAAAAGTAAAAAATTCAAAGTTTTAAAAGCGAATTCACTATTACATGATTCGAATTTTCTGTTAAGTATGCGCTATGTTTTACAATAAGCTAAAAAAAATCAATTAGCTGCAAATTCGCTTCCTTACCTACCGATTTATTAATAACTATTAAAATATAATACCGTAATTATTGGCCCCGGTTATCGAATATAAGAAGACGTTATAATATAAGTGCAGACCGGATATTGTATCAGCTAATTATATACGTTGCGTAGTGCGTGTATGATACTTTATACAAACATATATCGCGCCGCGCATATTAAAAAAAACGCCGCGCCGTTTGATATTAAAATGTTATAAATTTAACGTGTCGTCGCGATCAGATTTCTATTATATGCGACGACGACGGCGTTCGCGTAGTTTTTATAAATATATTTATAATTTTTTCTCCATTTCGTTTAATTCCGTTTGAAATGCAAGTCGTCTGAGAAATTTAACGACATGCAAAACAGCGTAAAAATACAAAACACTTACAGATATATATGTGTTATAATATCATATACATAACAATAATCGAACGAACGATATGATGTGCACGTATCGTGTTATTCAAAGCACCAGTCCAGTGCAGATGGATCGAATCAATCGACGCGATACTAAGGTGGCGTAATCGGATTTACCAGACTCCTCGTCGTCGTCACTCGTGTGTATATTTATCATGTACGAAAATTTATAATTTTTTCACTATTTGCTTGTCAAACTTTTATCGTTTTTTTTACATCACGACACTATATAGATATTTCATCGTATCTCTCCGACCGTTCGTCAAATATATTTAAATAACCGTAGAGTGTAGGAATAAATAAAATTATCGCTGCCAAATAAAATAATAGTTTTGCATAATATTGATTTTTTGGGAAATTACAGTCTTACGAGAAATTTCAAATTATTTTAAAAACTATCAATGTCAAGAGCTGTAGTTTTTAATTTGAATTTTTAAAATAATAGAAAAACTATCCTAATGGGTCGTTGTTAAAATCTCTTGGAAATTGGGATAGAAGCAATAGTATACTAAAACAAATTCTAGGGGGCTTCAAAATCAAAAATTTAACGTTTAAAAAAACCAACCCGATATAAGCTATATACATTCTATAATTTCAGGCCATCAGACTCGTGCCAAAATCTTATCATTGACATTTGGTCCATTCGCAGTATTATGTAAGCATAATAATACAATTGCATCGAACAGATATTACAGTCGTGACGATATCATGTACACTCGGAACACCGTTCATGACTATAATAGCGTGGCAGATAATCGATTCCGTGATGGAGGAGGGGGCGTGTATAACGACTTCTACAATATTATATATTAGAATATCAACCAGAATCGTTATCCGTATAATATATATAGTTGGTGTGCGTATAGACCGCGATAGGACTTTGGCCAGCACGCAGTTATTGGAAAATAGTTTTGGCGCGCGAAATTGATGAACCGATACATTTAGGGTTGCAGTCGAATAGTATGTACATGTATATCTATATTATATGTATATATATATATATAATATATATAATGCATCGATAGTGGAATGCGCGACGTCGAAAGAGCTGACGGAACAAGAGCGCAACAAAAGTACATTCATCATTTGGGCCGTTGTATATATCTACTAATCTCATTTCGGCGCTACATGGCGAAGGGGTGACCGGTGGAGGCAGCGGAAAAGTGTCAGACGGTTCCATGGCGCGTGTAATTAATGATGTCGTAAGAATTTGTTTAACGAGCGGCTCTTCCGTGGCCAGCGAAAAATAAAAAAGAAAAAATTAAATGTAAAATTAAAAAAGTATTATATACATTATACCTACATATGTTACGATCGGCGTTAATAACAAGCTACTGGTGGTGAACAGTTTTTGTGTGTTCCGAATAAAATAATATATCGTATAATAATCATGAACTCCTTACTAGTGATAGTTTAGAACTATTGTTACCGTTTATGGCCACAATATTATCAATCATGATGTCAATCGATAATCGAGGTTAGGCAATATTTGCTAGTTGTTATATCATATAAATTCTTGTGAATATATTGTTACGTTTGAGCCATATTTTACATTTTATTAAATTTATATTAGATTAAATTAATTAAAATAAAATATATATACTAGGTATTTATTTATTAGTGTTCACATGTCTAACACGATAGCCGTAATAAATGTAAATCACCTATTCTATATTAACAATCAAATTACTTTACTTGTACTACTGTATTATAATGGCTAAAACAAAAAAGAGCTCCTGAGCTACATAGTGTGCAATGTCGGGCAGGAAGCCGCCGGCAAGTGTAACAAGAGGCTTTATATGAGTATATATAGATGCAAAACAATACGCCAGTCGGTAGTCACAGCTTCCGCAGAAATTAATTTACCAAAATTTCAGCTTTCGAACATCTTGTTGTTTTTAGCGTACCGTCACAATTTATTTCAATTTACGTTGCGACGCTATAGTGTATTATATCGTGTCGAGCCTTATTATCGACGGAGGGTGCTGAACTTATACTGGCGAACTCTACCGATCGCTCCGAGTGTTGTACATATTGAATTTGTCAGTGCGCCGATAAATAATGACTGTCGCATAGTGTAAATATAATATAGTAAGTTTTGGTTGAACGCGTTATTGCGGAATCCTGCCCGGCTACAACCCCCCAAGTTCATATATACCCTTTTCGCTGCCTCATCCGCCGTAGCTGCGTACATAGTATCGTTGTAGGTATTTCAATATATATTATAACACGATATATAATATATTACGCGATGTATAACACGCCACGGCGCCACACCAATTGGTGACTTTAAAGTCCGTAATACATTTTACAACATATTATGTGTTCAAAGTTTTAAAAGCTCCCCCGATACGCCCCTATAAATCATGTTTTAATCTATAATACCGTGAGTACCTATATATATATATACACGATATAACATAAGGTATACGCGCCTGCGCAGGTTTTGTCATGACGCAACCGATGTATTTTATTACATATGTTGTATTATGTATTTTTGCTTTAGCCACAATAATATTATATCGTTGATATCCGACCCGCCGCGGTAGTCGCCTTGCAATCGTGACGTGTCTCGTAAATAACAGTTATTAAAACGTGCCCGAAACGATAATAATTATCATCGTCGTGGCGGCCGTGCTGTAGCGTGGTGCACCGCGCTGTACATAATAAATACATATTATAATGTGTACAAGAATACCTAGATTTAATTTCGGAATTTTGGATTCGAGAGAGCGTAGGAGATGAAAAGTCAATCGTGGCCCGACCCCTCACGTAAAGCGTTTTGGAAACAGGAATAAGAAATATTGTTCGAATAGTGTCTGCGGCGTTGTTTAAGCAACGCACGTTTTATGATAATACTAATAATCATTAAAATATATACATTCGTATATATAATATATAATATATTCGCCAAGCTATCGTGTTGTTCATAAAATACAAAATAAATGAAATATTAAGTCTTGGACATTAATTAAACATTTATATCCTTTAACTGGCGTATAACACGATATTGTATGCGAAATTGTAGATATGTCGTTTAGTTGCTGTGTACTTATACCTATGAAATATCGTTATTTGGATCATTTGGGGGGGGGGGGGGTAGGTCTGCAGTATACTCGAAAGTTTGCCACCGAAAACACGATACAGTGTTTTGCTGTATGCGGCATTTGTGCAATGGTGGCATGTACACATTTACGATTTACGTCACAATCAGTTGAATTTGGTCCGCGCACAGAGCAATAGTGCTTTGGTGTCCGGTCGTCGGAGACTCTCATCGTGCGTATCTGTGTATAGCGTGATCAGAAAGGGAATTCTTATATTATTATTAATATAAAACGAATTATTAAAACGATAACCCGCGCGCGCGATCCCGTGTCTGTGTGTGTTATAATATTATACACTGACGTGACACGCAATCCCAGAGCCCAGAGCGATCACGATCTTCCAAAAAAACCATAGTCCCGTAAAAACCAGTAGTCGCTCCCATCGTCGTCGTCGTCGTCGTATACGATCTTTAATAAGGTCGATATTATTATATACCTACCTGTATGTTTAATAATAATATTATATACATTAATCGAATCGTTAAATGTACATTATATACGTAATATACGGCGCATAATATGAATCCAGACGATTGGTATCGGAATTATAATTAGGTACGTCGTCTGCTGCTGCAACAGTGATGGGGCGGTGGTATAGGTACAACTGGCGGCGGCGAATATTATTATTATTATTATTATATGTTTTATGCATGCGATAAACCGTCGTGGGGTGTAATTATAACGCGCCCGCGTTAGTTCTCGTCTGATGCTTTCTTATTATTAAAAATAATAATAATAATAATAATAAATCGAAATCCGTTTGATTCCGACCCCGCGTGTATCGCATACAAACACGCGTGCATAGGTATCACATGCACTGACAGTATTACATACAGTTCAATCGAATGGGCTAGTATGAATCAAAAAAAAATACGTGATAAAAATATTAATAAACGATTTTAATTTTTAGTTATTTACTGTACATACTGTCTAGCCTGTTGTAACCAGCTTGGTACTATTACAATATTCGATATTGGTATTTAATTGATTTTGAATTTTAAGCTGCGTCTGTCGTGATGAGAGAATGCAATTTTGTAGGTATCTTAAACAATTGTCGCTTTCCGTTTATATGCCTTTTGAGAACATAATATAATATTTGAGTACTTATGCTGTATGTTTATCTATAAATCAGAAAATAGTATTCCACTCCAACTGTATACCCAAGTCTCCGGAAAGTATTTAGAACGTTTATTTTTATTTTAGAATATTGGAATACAGTTTTACATAAATTAAAAATACCTAACGTAATTCTAATTCAATTTAATTCTTTTTCGTGGATTCATTAACATTGTTTTGTAGAGAAAGATATTTTGATAAGCTTGGGTTTCATTGATATTCGATTTTCTACCCATACGCCTACGCCTCACTTAAATAATATAGATGCACTTTCTAATATGCAGAAACCTAAAACCGTATTAACTACTGTTAAATAAAATGTTTATATTTGATTCACGATATCATAACATGTATATATTTGTGTTTGATTAAGTATAATAATAATAGAAACCAAACAGAAAAAGTTCAAAAGCTATTGAAAAATCATAAACTTCCTAGTCCTAATTTTAATAAGTATTATTATTTTTTTTGTTCTTTATTATTATGTCTACGTCCTATCCTTTTTATATTTAGATACGACAGTATAAGTAGTAATAGGTTAAAAAATCAAAAAATAAATACATTTTAAGTCCGCTGCCACCTGCACAATATAACACATAAATTAATATGGCCTATTCGAGTGAAATAGGAAGCCAGTTCACTATTAATAGTTTTCTTTCTCTCACCTACGCGCAATAGGTAATATTCTTAACTTTAAGTTTGATAATAGTAATATCAAACTAATAATTTGATAATAATAATAATTTCACTATAATTTATTAAAGTAACAACAAGATTAGTTTTGCTGGATGCAAATTTACTATAGTATGTTGCGCGTGGGTCAGAGAGAAAATAAATAGTGTGCTAACATCATATTAATCATGCGATCGAATCACGTATAACGAAAGAAAAATTTAAATAGTATATGTATCTACCACTTTATATGCACTGCTTTACGCGACACGTTACACGTACCTATACAGTGTTGATGTATTTTTCTACTACATTTATAATATTATATTAAGTTTCGTATAAAACGCTGTCGTCCGATGTTCACGTGCAACTCAATATTTTAATCGATTTCCGACGGGTGGCCTTGCAGACGACGAGAAATAAATATTCTTAAAACGTGGACCGCACGCAAGAAACCAAATCGTTTGGTCGGATCGTATTTTTGGCCGGTCCTTTTTTGATAAATTGCTTATGACATTCAGTTGACGATAATATGACGATTTCTGAGTGAATTAATAATAAAGCTCGCGGCAAGCGCGACAGATGAAGGATATATGGAAAAATAACACGTGTTTCATTAAAATTACATTAGTCCACTTGGCAGCCGGCCACACGTCATATACAAATAATATATATATAATATACATGCTTATTTTTTTCTTAATACCAGACCGTTAGAATTATAATAATAATAATAATAATAATGGTAATAGAAAATAATGCCAGCTAGTTTATTATTAATTAACATGGTGCGATGTTACGCCAATTTCCGAGTTTTTGACGCCTTCGAATCGACTTGACGATAAAACGATAAAATATTATGTCGCCGAGTGGAAAATCGAGAAGACTTGATCAAAACCTTACATTTGAGAAAAAAAATACCACATCGCAGCGTTTTTGGGTACATGATTTTAAAGCGGATTCAAGCATAAGAACACCGTGTGTTTTAGTCAAATACTACAGTTCATCTACATTCTACGCCTTATTGAAATACATATAATATTAATTTCAATTAGTTCAGATCGATATGGTCGGCCTGGTCGGCAGGTCGTAAGATAATATTATGTACGTGTATAATATCGTACTGCGTAATACGAACATTGAATAATAAATAATAATAATATACGATATTATTTGTACCTATACTATTATAATTTTTAATAAGTATTGTGATTATGTATATATTTCTATCATGAGGTTTGATGTACGATTATGTTATTATTATTATTATTATTATTATTAGTGACATGATGAATTCGAACGTTTAAAGGTATTCCACGTGAGACTATTACAACGTGTAAATGGTATTACGTTATATTATAAACTCGATGAACCACAGAAGGGTTAACTGCCGGATACGGCACCATAATATAGTAATATCGTCTGCGCCGGTGCATCATTGTTGACATAAATTAAAATATTAAAGATTGAAAACGGTCGCGACACGCACAAAAGATGAACAAAAATTATTGTTATTATTATTATTGTTATTTGATCGTATCGCGTACCTATATTATTCCGTTTCTTTGACGTAAAAAAAACCAAAAGAATATTATTAGTAGAAAAGAGGACTGTTGTCGTTATTCCATCTGTACAGTCGCCCGCCGATGCCCACTCGACCAGCGCTTGAGCTCCAAAATATATTATTTAACTCAGCTGCACGTCTGACCGATTGCGTTTGAATAATTATAAATTATAATGCATAGGTAGTAATAATATTATTGGTGTATAACATTATAATATATTATTATATCTTACTTGTTATGTATTACTTTGTCTATACCTGTCTACGAATTGTGCATGAAATAGGAAAATAAAAGTCAAAGGACGCAAAAATGTAGTAATGTATATAATAAAAATAATAAAGAAACTAGCATTTCCGAATACTTCTTAACTAGGTAGCTAATTACGTAGATAGTGTGTATAACGTGTATTAATCATTTTTAAATGAATAAGTTCTCTTCCTTTTCAACACAATAATTAAAATGTAATCCTCAAATAGTGTAACATTTATATAATACATTTGTGTATGACGTTTTTGGATTTTTGCAGCTGAATAGTGAACCGTCGTCTGAGTTGGACAAACAACATCGCAACGCACAGACGGAACAAGTGAATATGGCCGCCACCGAAGCCGGAAGCCCGAGACGACTGGGTCTCAATCTCAACCTGAGCGTACAACCGCACGCGAACGCATATCACTGGCCACACTCGACAGTGGCAGAAGACACGTCACCTTCCCGGTCCAAAGGATGCACGGATGACGATGATGACGACGATGAAGATGATCGTGACATGGACGATCGCGATGTGGACGACGATGACATGATGGACTGCCGGCAGGATGAGGATTGTTCACCCGAGGATGAACAAGATATTTTGGAAATGCAGGTAATACAGGGTATAATCAGTTTGCTGAAACGGCTGAAAAGTTTGATGGATCGGTATAGAGTGTAGAGAGGAGAAATGAAAACTAAAAATAGCTTCGGTAATATCTTTAAAGTTATAAGTTTTGAAATACCAACATAATATGTCTATATTCTATAGAATGGCATAAGATTCAATTTTTTTCCCAAAAATTAGAACATTTAAAAAATAGGTATGTAATTAAGTTTTTTAAAATCTTAAGGCATTCGATTAGATTCTAATCATTATAATTTCGGTACGTCTAAAAACTATAAAAAATAACACATTTAAATATATTGATTTCCTGCGGAGATATTAACGGTGATACGGAATGTTTGGAACGTATAATATTTATATACTGTATAAGAATGCGTCAAAGTTGTTTTTTAAATTCCGAGTAGAGCGAGGAAGTTATTGGTTTTACAATGGTGTTTATTTTTTTTTTTATATATTCTGTATACAAAATTTCTACCAGAAGGAGTGCTTCAATTTCAACATATAGTACCTCATCTTTTAGAAAATTGGATCAAGATGGTACTTTAAAAGAGGTCATTTTTCGATTTTCTCAATAGTTATTAAATGCCACGGGTAAAACCACCGAAAAATTACGAAAAAACGCTAAAAATGGGAATTTAATTTCTAACGCTTTGTTTATCACCATAAAAACGAATAAAAAATTATAATATTATATTGTTAATTCAACTTACATGATAAAATGAATAATAAGAATATAAAATATCCAGACTGACAAACCGTCTCCACTCAGAATCGTTTTTCTTATACAATGATATTATATCATTGTGTTCAAGTCTAATACAATCCATTATACAATGACTCAATTGTAGTCTACTGTACAGCAGAGCGACATCCACTTACCTGCTTTTTATATTTTGATTTTGTATTTACTAGATAACGCTAATACATTACAGCTGTATGATTAAAACAGTTGATAAAAATTAATAAATTATACAAATTTAATTATAGCTGGGTACTAAGTACCAGCTGGACACTAGTCACGCGTGCGCATGGTGTTAAGGCGTTAAGAGTTTGTGTGCTCTAACTGATCTAAAATATCCGGGCATTCAACGAATTTCAGATTGTTATATCGTAGAATACTGCAGAATTCAGGTTATGGAATTATGGTATTAAATTCAAAATGATATAATATTGTAAATCGGAAACAGAATTAAATGTTTTCGTTCGACTTTACCGCATTTGGGTTTGATGATACATTTTCGATCTCAATCTGAAACACGAAATCATTGACGTATCACAAAATATTATATTATTATATTTACATAAGATTGAGTTTTTCATCGTGAATATATTATTATTTGCACTTGCAGCGCGAGGAACGCGAAACACTCAATCAGCTCGCCAGACAATTGGCGTCCGGTTCGCGACTGATAACGCCCATGCTCCAGCATCTTGTGTACCAACACCCCGGACTCTCGGTGCAGCCGTCGCAGATGCACCAGCAGCAACTGCAACTGCAGTTACAGCAGCCGTCCTCCGTGGCCGTGTCCTTGACGACCGCGACGGCCGCTCTCGGCAGACACGCGACGGCGGCTGCAGCTGACCTGTCGCCAAAGTCCAGCCACTCGGGTGACGCGCCAATGTCCGGCGGTCGTTCTGCCGACGTTCAGTCACCGTCCGCGTCCCGGAATAATGAGGCCCAGTCGTGGACGTTTGAAGAACAGTTCCGACAGGTCAGTGACGTTGTAAAATATTATTACTGGGTTTATCACCATAATATCACCATCACCATTATTGTCGCCGCCCATGATATACTTTTTGTATTTGAATTATGTTTTCGGGAAATCGATACCGCGTTGCTGTGGTAAAAATCTTGAAACCTACGATTGAAATATAATCTCGTGTAATTTTTGGCTTACTTAAAATTGAAATAAAAAATGTTAAAAGTTTAACAGATAATTTCCTTTGAACGATTAAAAACTAATAAAAGTCTTTTAGTAGGTATGTATATATCAATATATTTATGTGCAGGAAACGGTTAGATAAGCTAGGTTAGGGATAAGGGTTAGTAGTTATGCTGCATGTACAGGTACCAGCAGAATAAACTCTACGAGACACTATAATAATTTTTGTATATTAATTGTATTCTATAGAAGCGTATCGTATTATATCAAAGTTATAAGCATAACTGCGTCAGTATTTTATAACATTTAATATTCGATAACAGGTTGTAGGTGCCCATATAAAATAAAGCGATACTCGAAATAATCGATTGTGGCGCGGTTACTATATGCTCCGTTTTGGACACATGTCTTACTACTTCTGTAGGGTTGAAGAACCTTCTCAAATATAATGCAACGGAAGCAAAAAAAGAATACACATAAAGACGAACAGGAATTTGAAAATACGAACCGGGCACTTATGGTTATATTTTGTAGGAACTTCCTAATAAACTTAATACTAGGGAGAGGTTTCTGTTAACTCCTACACGGTCACTTGTGAATCACATGCGCGTGTTATCGATTACGCGGTCTTTGGTATAGCTGTAATACCGTAAAGCTGAGCGTGTCTTAACTATCTACGTATTATACATAATAAAATATACACGGCCGACGATTATTATCATAATATATTATCATATAGTATGGCCGTGACTAACTATATTGGTCCATTCGACTGTATTTTCGAACGGCAGCGCTGCAGCTGACGTTATGCGGTTTACACTGAGTTAGACTTGTTTTATGCTTCTACTTCGGACCACAAGGCACATACCGAAATCCTCGAACATCGTCGCGTGTTGCTCGTGACAATTACGCACATTACACCGCCGCTATGGGTTAAAATAATATGTCCTGGAAAACGTGGAAAGTATAAAAATCATTAATATAATACACGCGTATTCCAATCTATTTTCAGTAATAATAATCCCGTGTGGGTTTATTTGTTGCGGGCCCTGAACCGATCGGACCTCGAGGTTCCTATGTTCACGCATTCGTTGCTGGTATAATCCGAGCGTGTAGACATACTATAATGTTTTATTATTATTTGACGAATAATAATTAGGTAGGTACTATATTACTATAATGCAGTGTAGTCGTGAACGCGCATCTCTCAATCCTCGGAGGAGAGTAATTTACAATGCCAACATTATACGCACGGCATTTTATATTGTTATTTACAAGGCTCCATCTAACTTTAGAGTTTTACAAATGTACTGAATATCTACGCAGTTGTGCATTTGAAAAATATAATAAAAACTCGCTTGTTATGTTTTCTTATCATCGGATTTGCACATATTTTTACATCCAAAATTATAATAAGTTTAATAGTTTATTTTTCATTTAAATTTAAAAATATACAAAATATTAAAATAATCCACTTCTATAATTTATAAAATATATAATACATTTAAGACAAGTAGCTAGTAGATAATATTAAATAACTAAGAGCTTCTTTATTTATTAAGTTCAACAAATTATTGTTGATCATGTATTTTTTACTGCACTGCTACAAGATTAAGACCTCAAATAAATAACTCATATTCTTTATTAGTTTTATCTATATTTATATAATATTTTAACATATGCTTATAAATGTTATAATAGGGCATAGTTACTATACAAATTCTATTAAACCATCAAATATGTATAAAAAAAAAATCGTTATTAATAGGTGGTTAATTTATTAATGCATAATAATACAAATAAAAACATGTAAATGCAATAAAGTTGAGTCTTCTTTAAATATATACTAGAACGTTTTTCGGGGAACAAAAACATTTCAGTGATGCTATTTGAAAAATACTGATGTCATGAGCCTTGTAAATATAATATAATAACGTATTGTCATTCAAATACGAGGTACGTTATAAATTTATTATATTACTATAGTCTATAATACTATTGGTATTATCCAGAAGTGACTTGAACAGTTAAAAGTACCTGTATTACATGGAGTGATTGTTTTCACGTGAACCATCATGATTCACGAACCAGCCACCAGTTTATCTAAAACCAGAATGTAATAATAATGGTTTATCGTATAGTTATAATTTTTTTTTTAACTTTAGACTGGTGGATTGTTGGAAGGGAGGTCGAAACATTTCTTCTTCATATATTATCTTGTCACGCTCTATAAGTGAATTATATTATAATGGGTACCTACTACCTATACGTATTATATCTAGTTACCAGAAAAAAATTGTATGTTATATGCTGCAGATTTGTGTCCCAACTTGAACGTCGACTGATTTTGCACGTCTATACTATTATCGCCGAGTATTCATAATAATAATTATAATAATAACATATTATTTTACATGTACGCGATGAGCAGGTCACACCGTACCTATAGCGAGGGGTGGGGGTTTATTCGAGTGATGTTGCTCGCTCACTTTCTCCACTTTGTGAACCTGCGGGTCCGGGCACGAGCTGACCATCCATCATGGCGCAACCGACTTTATACCTAACCGACCTGGCGCGTGCCCAAAGACGAACGGCGTGCCCGAAGACGTGTTCGCTACGACGCCACTGCAGCATTACTTCGGCGCGCCAGCCTGCTGCGGCTTCCGAAGTGGTGTCGGGTATTGCCCGAAATAAGTGGCGTCCACTTGTGAGGTTATTGTAATAATATTATCCCGTTTGTTCCAATACGAGCCGTCGCGGTTGGTAATATTTTTCAAAACGAAACTTTGTCAGATCGGCCACGAGAAACGCTTACGAGTTTGTTTAATCATAGGTCTGAGGTCATATATATTGTATAAGGATAGGTGAATCTCTTTGTTCCAGGGTCGTGCTTACGGGGGGGGGGGGGGTATGAAGGTGTTATATACCCCCTTTAGATTATTTTTGTCTTATAAAATATATATGATAAAGCAATGAAAGTTTATTTACCGCTATATGACGCGTGTATGTCTGAAAACACTTAAAATGTATATCCCCCCTTCAAAAAAGCTGAGCACGCCACTGATTTTTTTCTTACTATTAACAGACAATTACTACACTAGATATACTTAAATTATTTCCATGTTACCAATGATGGATTCAACGAATGGGTTATGATGCTTTAGAAGCAGATATTTTTCTAGTTAATTTATATACTATAAAAGGTGTGATATGTACGTTTGCATGGTAAATTGCTTTTTAAAACTGTGAGCACCAATATTTTGTATCATGCCGCCCTTTTATTATTATATCTGGTATAATATAGTAATAACTATAGCAAAAATAATAACGAATTGTACGTGTGAACTGTATATACGTATCTGATGGGCATGCCTATATAATATAACATCGATATGGCGGTTTCTGCGCGGGGGTCGTTGTTTTTATTATAATCAATCGGACTCGCGATGGCTCCTGCACAACAACACTACAGCTGCAGTAACTGCGGAGTTGACCGAGATCAAGATCGGTCCAAAGTCTGCTATCGTCATAGGTAGTAGGAACATCATAATATTATGACAATATATCACCGCGTTACGTTGTGATTGCATTGTAATAATATATAATAGTCGTATACGTGCGTTAACGAAAGGGAGGACACGCATTCAGTAGTGCACTGACGGGGTGGTTATTGTACCGTTGCTCGGACGGGGAGCCAGCGGTCATGTACTGCAGCACATTACACGGTAGAAGCTACCCCACGACTAATTGTTCCTGTATGGGACGACCCTTTCACTCTCATGCCCACGTGGGTATACTGATTTCCAGACCCTACAAAGCCGCCACTGCGTGTAGGTACCAAATTAATAACGCGACGACGACGTCGGCGGAGGAGTCTGGGCCGCTTGGACAATAATAGGCATAACACCTCGCGGTTATTGTATCACATTATCATCGTCATTATCGTGTAGAGACGCGCATATATTAATATATGCGCGCAGGTGACTGTTGGGAATTTTCACTCGCCTATCTCGGACCGGGGTTAGGTCATGACGTTATTGTGATTATTATTCACACGCCGCCGCCAGACAGACGAATTTCGATCTGTTGTCACCGCGGAGCCGATTCTTGTCCCTTTTTCCTTTCGTTTTTATTTCATTGTCTCTCGTCTCTGGACGCGTTTTTCATTTTCACCTGCCCCGCTGTCCGCGTTTCTCATCGCGACACACATGACGTGTGATGCAGTATAATAATATGACTGCATAATATAATACGGGTCGACGATCCACGTTCGTCCGCCGCTCGATATACCTTCTATTATAATACACTGTACCTACGTATATCATAATTAATATCAATATAAATACACACAAACACATATTATTATGTACTTGTTAAACTACTGTTGAATGATGTACGCAATGTCCGCGAGTGCGACTGCGGCATGTGTGGGGCGAACAAAATACCCACGTCGAACTCACCCGAGTGTAACCCTGGCACATCCAACTCACCTAAACATGCGCATATTATGACGGGGTCGGTTTCACTTTTTTTCACGCTGGGAAATTGTTATTCGACCCCTATCGTGTGTGGCCTTTTTCGTTTTACTCAACCCCCGCGGCTGTCCGACGGTAAACCAAAAAAACTATTCAAATGTTCATCTTTTGTTTTTCGTTTTCATCCGATAACGCTGCTGCAGCAGGTGACACATGTACCTGTGCAGCATCCGACCGTGCACAATCGTAAGTTATTATAAACATTGCACTTTTGTCGAAATGTTTTTAATCACATCGTAGAGATGCGTCTGTAAAAGGCTCCTTAAAGGCACATTGCATCGTTTAAAAGTCGTCGTCACACGTAACGCGTTTTATATTAATATAATAAGTAACATCATCGAGACTTATGACGTATTTAAAAGTTTTAACTATATTCTATTTGAAAATTGTTGTATGTGACAATTTAGGATCGACGCGTTTTAATTTCTAAATCGTTACACAATTCGAATTCCAGATAAATTCAGATTATTTTATATATTATGTACATATACCTAGAAGTGACAAGAGCTTCATTGAATGCTCGGTGAGCACTCACCAGTTGTCCGATGGCCGAATAATATTATACTCATCTATAATACTATATTATGTATAGCGTCCCTCCGTTAACGGTTTATTTTCGTCAATAGGGGATATTGCATTACACACTTTGAAATCCTTAAACTTTATTATCGCATATATCGACCTTGAATTGCGTCTAACCTTACATTAGTAGGTATATAAATATACGCCGCCGTATAGGGGTGAAAAAGCGATAACATGACGTATATAATTGAAAAACGGAATAGCATATAATATATATATTATATATATATGGTAGTGCGGGCGACCAACAGAAATTCTATCCTCTTTTCACAGCAGTTTTCATATTATCTCGGCGTAAAACGTTTTATTATATGAAAGGATAAAGCAATTAACCTAGTTCGTCAGCCACTAATCGTTTTTGGTTCGAGAACTTCTCCAAAGCTCCTAAACGATTTAGAAGAATTTTCACGAATTGAAAAAATAACTTTGTATGGAATTCTCAATGATATACTCGATATTATGTCGACTTGTGTGTCCCAACTCCTACAATAGTGTCTAAAAATATGTACTCTCTGGATAATTTAGAAAGAATAAACTATTTATTATAAAATTATAATATTATAATTGTGATTAAAAAAACTTGGAAAACATTTTTAAGTCAATAATTTAAGATAAGTCTTTAAAGATGTAACTCAAAATTTTTTATTTTTAATTAATAATATTATTATTAATCCTGAATTCACACTAGTTTTATAGTTTATGAAAACCATTGCTATTTACTAGTATACCTATACCTAAATTACTTTTTTACACAAATGCTGTTCCCAATATGATCGTATAGATATATTGATTAATTATTATTAGGTATGTAAACACATGAAGATTTCAACCTGTAACTTTTGTAAGCACATATAATATTATACGTATTTAATCACATCACGTTAATAATAAGACGTCTTTGATGGGACGCGTGTCGGAGGGGATCGCCTGAGATGACCGATTATTTATTCGGCCAGTCGAAAAGTTATAATAAAAAAAACTTAAAATTCTTCGTTCTACATATTATTATTATTATTATTATTAATATATCCCACGCTGTGGCTGCAGTTAATCGGCTGCGATTATTCATTGTCCGTAATATAATTGGGCGAAAGCAAAAAATAGAAAATAAAAATATTATATATTATTATCGGCGGCCGGGGAAACAGATGAGCGTATTATTATAACGACGACGATTCTCGTATATAGTTTTCGACGATCAATCAGCTAGCTCGTATGTGTGTGGATAAACCGCGATTAACGCGTTCGGGATTTCGTTTAGAATTATTATTATTTTCTCGTCTAATCAATATTTTTCCTGTACATATATATATATGTATGTGTGGTGGGCGTACGGTTCATCAGTCAACGACGGCAGTTGGATCGCGGACAAGTATAGGTACCTATAACACGATACTGGGTAGTATATACGCGTATTACGTTTTACATTATATGTACGCCGACCACCGATAGATATTCCATTTTCCAATGGTATAATATTATTATAAATTATAATGTTTAATATACACAGTTTTTATTATGCATATTAAACAGAAATACATATTGGTAGTAGATATTATTATAATATATTAATAAGTCAACGACCGTCGCGCAACACGTCGTTAGTGCATGTATAATATTATGTAAATATTAACAAACAGGTACGAGAAAAATGATAACCTCAGAAATATCGATAACAACAATAATAATATATTATAATAATATTGTAATGTCGTGTTTGGCCAAAGGCGCATTACGATTTTTCGAAATATCGCAGCGCGTATACCGTAGTCCGTCAACCGCGTTTATACCCAAGACCGAATTCGAATAGTTATGTTCACTAGGTATATACAATATATATATTATATGACTGCGTATATCAGGCGTATTCGATTTTTCTTGTCTAGACTCTAGACCATTAGAACAGGAATATGCAGGCAGGTAGATATTTTTTTCAAACCAGAAATATTTATAATAACGAGACATTTATTTGATCTACACGCGATGATGTACCCACGTTGTATGGTTGTATTATTAGTGTGTTATAATATTGTATTACTTAAAAAAAAAAAAAGTAATGATAAAGACCCCATTTATATTAATTATTATTGTATATTATATTATATTATACGACGATACTTTTCGTAATAATGGGTAATAATAATAGTATGTGTCATTGCAGTGGCGCGCACTATATTATATTGAGTCGTTCGCGTGGGTAATTCAAATAGAAATTCCTCGACAAATGTTAACAAATAAGTATTTACGCAATTAATCTGATAGGTGATAAAATTTTAAGATACATCATTAAACCGTTTGTTAGGTATACTGAAATGTGCGTTGAAATCGCGCCGCGCCACCTGCTGTTAAAATCGTCGGGTTTAAAACGGTCATTAAAATCTTATGTAAATCATATATACTGATGTCGTTAGAAATATTACACACGTCGCACTATAACTTTGTATGGTCGTCGAAAAACGGAAAGATGCATAGCACAATAATATATTATTATAAAATTACCGTCATTGTCGTATAAAATATATTAAATGGGTACTATATTTAATATGGTAGCACGGTAGGCAGTAGCCGTTTTTTGTTGGGTGGCGTTTAACACGAATGTGTTTTCTCAAATCATCGTTTTCAGAAGACGCGTATCTCGTGTCTTACGGTATACTTCTTGTACCTATTATGTATACTACACTAGGTATACAGACTGTCAATACATTATTTTATAATTAGGTTGTGTTTTGAAAATATTAGTATAGGCTATGTATAGGCTATGTAAATGCCCAATTTATTATGACTATAAATATGTAGATTAATTTATACATTATACCTACCTACTCGTATATACATAATATATGTTCACAAAAAAAAAAAACTGAGTTGCAAACTTTTACGGCTAATTTTTATATAATATTAAAATTAGTAATATCGATTTTCAGTTTTCACATGAGTGATTCACGTAGGCAGGAAGTGGGTACAGTAGAGCATAATATTATATTGTTAACGAACGAGTTGCATAAGGAAAAAACAGAGGGTAACCCTGTTTATTGTTAAAACAAAAAATAGATAACACTGTAAAAGCTTCATTACTCCATCATTATAATTATAGTTAAATGTCTTAAGTTATTCCGAGCTGGTTTTGAATTATACGTATAGGTAACAACTGTTGCTCGTCATAATGAGAATATAATGATCGATCGAGGACCAGTAAAGCATATAGAATGTTAAAGATGTTAAGTTTTTGTTTAGCGGTATTCAACACCAAAATGTTTTCGCAAGATTTATACACCTATTAATAATTGGAACATTATTTAGTTTCGGTCAAGCAGTTTCGGAGGAGTTCAATAACAAACACTGTGACACGAAATTTTTATATTATATTATATATTCATATCTACTTTATATTATGCTGTCGCACACCGTCCGCGATTCGACATGGCCTGTAGGGTGGCTGAATTTTACTTACTGCTGCAAGTTACATCCAAAAGGATTTGAACAATCACAATTTTTTAAAGGGTTGTCATGTTTTAAGGGCCACGAAGTGCACAGGGCCAGCTAGTACTTATACTATATAATATATAACAAATATCCACGATAAGTTTATATGTTCTATCAGGCATTAACTGATGCTAATATAATTACTTTGCATAGATACGTATGACTTTTCTAATATAAACGCATACAAATTTTACACACAAATAGTATAATAATGCTATTTAAAAAAAAAAGTAACTATATTACGAAACAATAAATACAAAAATTGAAACAAATAATATATAGTGCCGAAGTAAACATTTAAAAATGTTAAAAATAGTTGTTTTTTATTTAGAACGTAAAACAGTTGTTTTTATTAACATAATATGTCTAATTTCTATAATTTCAACGTTACAAATAAAACTGTTTTAAATGCTAATTTTATTATTTATTAATATAATAGTCGATAAAAGACGGACGACGAAATACAGCAATAGTGGTGTGTTAAATTATTTATAACATTTATGATACAAGTATACGTCGCGTGTAAGCTCATTGGAATTCGGAACAACAGACATTTTTTAAAAATATTAAAGTTATAGGCTTTTATTAGCTTTTATTATTCTGAAAGATTCGATCGTGTCCTTCCATGTGTGTGCAGTCCAAATTCAAGGGATTCTAATAAAAATGCAATATCACACTGCACGCACGCATTGATAATATAACACAATAGTGGGTACAAGATAATATAGGTACTTGGAGTTTATAGATGTGTAGCAGTGGTGAACTTTTGTCATGAAGGGGGGCATAACATTTTGTATGTAGGTACATAATATTTTATGTAATGTATACACTGTATAATATTATTAAAAATTTTAGATTTTTTTATAAAAATAAAATTTAATTTCGTGGACAGTGAGTGTGCAATTTTTTTTTTAGCCCGCTTGTAAATATTGCTCCCGGAGATCCGCCTCCGATGTGTACCTATAGTAATGTATGTTTTTACGTTAATTTCTTTCGTTCCTACACGTGTTCGAGGTGAGGTTGACGTCGGATATTACAAACGACGTGGTGAGACGGGCGAAATGTTAATTTTTGTCCGCGACCGAGACCGATTGGCTGTCGCGTGTGTGCACGGAAATACGTGATTTCAATTACGCCGCCGTTATTATATATGCATCGTCTAGCTATGTTGTATTCTACTTTATTCGGCGACGTTATTTCATGCTCGTCGTCGTTGTGGCGTGATGCTCGTCTGTTGGTTATATAAGTATAATATACCTTAATATACCTTAATACAATAATACTGTATTATATTATATCGTGTTATTATAATATTGTGACTGTGTACACGAGTAAAAGATCAGAACATTTTTTTGTTTTCCATACCACAAGTTATTAATAGGTATCTACCGCACGTCCAGGAGACTTTTTAGCCAGTAAACCGATTTTTCTCTGATTCAATTTTTGATATTTTCGATTGCATATTATATAACATATTGTACTATGCATAACGCGATATCTGAAATTTCCATACAAAGTATTATGCCAACAAAAGTAATTTCGCATTTTGGGATAAGAGGGGTTGCAATCTCCATAGTTGCATGGCATCACTTGAACCACTGGGATCAATGCCATGACAGTCATTAGTTATTACTCATTACACACGCGTAGGTACATAATATGTCCCATCGTTGTGGGTACATAATGTAACACAGTTTATATAACAATATAAATACCATCTAAGATCTTGTTAAAAATCCCAAAAACAAATTTTACTGAATTCGGAACGCGGGTGTTAGTTATCCTGTTTTATAACGTTTTAAGTGTATGCAAAAATATATTATGCACGTGTGCACAGCAGAAAACAAATTGCTGTATATATACTCATACAACTTTATTACGTACATACCTAATATTATAAATTCTAATCCGATCGCACGCGGGTGATGGATGCCAGCTGTTTCGACGCGTTAAATTCCATTACGGCTAGGACGGTAGCAAAATTACTGTAAATTACACAGCTGATATCGCGTGCTAGTCAAACGCATTTTAATGTCCGTCGCGTATAATAATAATAATAATAATAATATAATATTCGAATAAAATACGATTATACATACCGGATTGACGAGATTCCGTCAACGGACGATTGAAATTTTGTTCATATAATATAATAATACTGAGAAGAAACTCTTTATTTCGTCCCAATTTCTCGACATATAGGTATAACCGACCAATATAATAATACGTATAATATATGTGTGTGTATCTATTATATAGGTATGTATTATGTTCACACGAACGTACGCGTTTACATGGTGTGTGTATACGTTATATTATATACCTTATACATCTAAATAATATTTTAATATTCGATCGCACGAAGACTCGCATGCACGATAGGCTGTTACACGAATATCATAGTAGTGATTATAAACAAATATGATATTATTAGAGATCCGAGCATAATATAATATGTATACAAATATGTAATGCGTACTTGCACGGGGCCGATACGGTGATCGAACGACGCGTCCCGAATAAAGTGTTGTGGATGGATCGGAAAAAAAAAAACTGAAAACAACGCACCTATCATTGTGCGGCGCCATAACACCACGACAACAATGATAATAATATGATCATAAATCCCATGCCGTCCGTGGCGAAACTCCAGACGAAATCCGCACCGCTCGCAGCACGCGGTCCGACGTTCACGATACCGCTGACCGGTCTCGTGGTATATTATAATAACGATACGAACATTCGTCAGCGAACTCGGCCAACGGGAGTATAACTGCATGATATTGTACCACGGTGTGCATCATGCGCGTATGTACGATATTTGTCCGTGTGTTTATAATAATATCGTATCATTGTTGTTAATTCGTATCGCGTGTCAACACGCCACACACGTGTGCGTATAATAATAATATAAGTGTTGTGTACGAGCGGTGTTATTATATTATATATAGTGTAGGTATATATACGCGCGTCTCGTCGGCACCGCGGGGATCGAGCGCGCGGCGACCTCTTTCCGCGTCCTCGTCTCTCCTCCACCGCTTTCCCCCCCCTGCCACCGCCCCTTCGTCCCCAATCGGTCGTTTTGCTTTTACGTGTCCGATATAATAATATATGGTCGAAAGTCGTGACCCCACGATGTGCGTATTATGCACGTACTATATCATCGTATAATATTATTATATTATTGTACTGTGCAGCGGGGGCGAGTTTTAATTGTCCGCCGTCGCCGCCGTATATACACCGGGTGAGGAATAGTATACATATTATCTGATAATTGAGTCGTGCGCGGTGCAAATCGAACGCGTAAACATAATATTATTACGTTTCGCGGGCGGTATAGAGGGACAACATGACACGGGAACACCGGCGGTGCACTCGGTTCCGCGTTAAGTCGTAAAAACCGGAAGTGAAAAGTGCTCTGCGTGTGCGATATGTGTGCAGTGCTGCTGCAGGTATACCTTTTTATATTGTGTGCGCAGTAGACAGAGCTGGAGAACGGTGAGAGTCCGAGACAGCTGTAGCACACCACTGCGATAGTATACTGGTCACCGTCCGGCTCACCCACCACCATCTCCCCAAAGACCATACGTGTCAAATGTCCCGCCACTATATTCGTTCTTTCATCTACAGGTCCTATAGATTTACCATTCCTTCTACAAAAAAAAAAAAAAAATAACAAATATAATAATTGTTTCCGATTGAAGGCAATAAACGAAAATGGAAAAACGGATGATATAGATCTATGGCCTATATACGTATATATTTGACACGTAGTCGTCGACCAACGCCGGGGTTTCATATACCACGCTGCAGTATTATAATAGTACAAACATATTAAGTCTTGAAAATCCAGTAAAAATAATGTCTGCATTGAGGGATTTAAACGCCCGTCGGACGTTTATAGCCTCTGACACAGCACAATACATTATGGTATTAAAATATGACACGACTGGAGTGCCAATTGCACCCTGCAGTTGATGATGACACAGATGTGGTCGTTATATATTTATAATATTGTGACGTGATTATTGCACGCACGATGAACCACATCCGGCATCGCCAATTGACAAGGTGAATATATCGCGGAGATATGTATATATCTATACTATAAGAATCTCGCTGCGCTTGGTGCGCACATGGACCTATCTTTTTTCCAACATGGATTTCCGTTGACTCTGTCTCATTTCAACTAAAAATGCATGTGCAAACTCTTGCAGTACCTTTTGCTCAAAATGTCGCTCGTCGTAATGGTTTTTACAATAGTTTCCGTCTATATTGTCCAAATGTCTGGCGTTGTTTTGAATTAAAAAAAATGTATTATTTGGTTATCACTAATAGGAGAGGGAGCAACAAAATTAAATTAATGGAAGACAAATCAAAATTATTGTTTATGGTCTATGTTTATAATAATATTATACAACCGCATGTGAGTGGACCTTGGATACGTCATCGTCGGCCCGCGCCCCCTAAACCATATTGTATACCACGGTTGTAGGCTTATTTTAAGTACCTACGTTTTTTTCGACCCGTATTTATAAAACTATATTTTATTTGTCAATTAAACAAATAGATAATATTAGTTTAAAATCGGTCAGACACTACGAGTTGCATATTATTACGTAACACATCTATGAGCAAAAAAAAAAAATGTCCGGTTCAAAATATTCGTAATAAATAATAATATAACATCTTAAAAAAGTACATTGATAACTTAACCGAATATAACTGAGAAATTATTTTTACTTAATATGAAGTATGAACTATAATAGGTAGGTATCTACTTGTCTATATAATATAGAAACATAGCATATACTTATTATGTATCTACATATAATATGCACATATTCTGTATGGAATAATCCATATTATAATATTATACACTTAAAACCGATTATTGAATTTATGTGTCGTGGATCGTGGTTTGTATGTATTATCGCTGTTTCATGTTAATTGGGAAAGACGTCGTTAGCTCGTTAATGCCTATATTATATTATAGTATTGTAAATTAAAAATATATACCAAAGCACGAAACACATTTCGTCATACATCGGTGAAATCAACGAGTGTGTTTTATTCAAATTATCATCGTAACTCGTAAACATGTTTAAATTAAGAGCTTTTAAAATATTCTATGATTTGGTTACCTCTAATGTTAATAACCTTAAAAACACGTCGCAGTCAATTTGTTCCCGAAAACACACCTTATAGTAATTACTAGTTATATCTATACGACGCATTATTTTATTCAGTTAATCCCATTATCATTATATATTATTGTACGTACCTACATAGTTCGTATTTGAAATATATTTACATATATAACACACAATATACAAAACGCATAATTTCGTATGCACGACAATAACAATTAAAATATATTACTATGTTCGTTTTTTTTTCACGTGTAGGTAAGGTTCCTATACAAAAACAGTAAAAGGTTGTTGCTTTTTTTTTTTAGAAAATATCTACTTCACAATAGTATAATACATAATAATAGTAATAGTAATAAACCTCATCGAGAGACGCTTACCGTATATCTTCACTGGTCGTTATAAATCGGTCAGAGTTCTTCAGCGAGTTCAGCTAACGGATTTTCGTCAATGTTCGTCAGACTCTATGGTGTACAGACTCTAAACGATCTTTAATCGTCTACATAAATACACACACACACACACACACACACACACACGCACACGCATACGTCGCATTTAATCCCGTAGATTGAAGAGCTACCGTGTTACGAGACGTATATTCTATTATTCATATGGGGTCGTGTCCTGACCGGTTCTTAAACACACTACCTATTTACACGCTGTTGCCTGTTAATGAGAAACACTACATTATATTAAATGATAAACGAACATCATAATAATATGTTTTCACCCCTCGCGTCATTGTCTATTTTCATTTTTTTTTCCAGTGGGTTGTGTGATTGTTTTTTTTTTCTTCTACCTATTTATCGAAATATTTTGGATGGATTTTGATGTATTATGATGGTGCCTTCTGCGGTATATCGTACGCGAATAAAAATAATCTCACTATTTATAAAGAATTACCGAGAAAATAATGTTATATATTACTGTCAATAAACAGGGTGTTAAATTGACGATCTGTTGAAGTTGAATGATAATTATTTTTCGCTAAAAGTGATCGCACACTAAAATAAATACGAGTACTTATCATGATATGTATATTATAGGTATAGTAGGTACCCTGCACCATAATAGAAATGCATATTATACCAATATATTATTATTAGTATTATTATTGAGCTAACGAGATGGATGTCGAATCGGTATGCACTTACACGAGAAATGGGAATATATGCGCATTGGAACGAGTACCTATATTTTGTAATGAACGCGGTCGGGGACGGGGAGCAATGATTTATACAACGGCGTGAACGAAAACATACATAGGCATCTAATTAATTAGACATCCAGTGAACGCTCAACTCCGTTCACGTACACTGTTATACTGGTATAATACCGGTCAAACTTTTGGACTCTGGTGTCTAATTTGTTTACAATGATGACTTGCGACCGATGGTAAAACAAATAGTATTAGTAATAGTACCTACCAGCCGACTATATTTGAAATACTTCGAGGTTAGGAAAAAGCAATACAGTTTATCATCCGAAACGTCTGTAAATTAAATATAACCAGTAGGTAGAAAAGTGTTGATGTATTAGCGTTTTATTATTACTATTATTATAGGTACTGTACATGGGAATAATGTGTATGGGAACAATTATTATTGATCGTTATTTTATAATCTATGTAAATTCACAAATTATAATATAAATTAAAAATATTCTAATAATACTTAACTAAAAACGTTATATTATACAATAATTAACGGTCGACTAAAATAAATACATTTTCAAAATTATAATACGTACTTACATAATATTACATATTATGTCGTACAGGCGTAGAACCTGTTGTTTATTACCTATCTATTAAAACTGAATAGCGCTCGACTTTATTCGTATTATTATTATTATATATTAGAATTAGGAAAAACCAATATAAATGTATAAAATATTTGTCCATATAAAGGTGTATAATAATGGTGTAGGTTGTGTATGGAACTAAAAGTAATTATACACACCGGCTACTGTTAAATTGGAGGTAATTTTTTATTTGTTTTTTAGCTATACTCGGCGGGCAATGAATCCGACAGACGGACCTTTCTAGACTCGCTGTTCAGTTTTATGCAAGAACAAGGTAAGCGCCAAAGGAAAAAAAGGCTCATATTTAATATTTTTAATATACTATGGTAGATAATTATTGAAATTTCCCGCGTTATGTTAAATTTATCAGGACTACGGTCCTGTATTCGTGTAATATATATGTGTAGGAGTAAAAAATGGTTTCAGCATTATTTTTTACTGAATGGCAGTAAAATCCACTGAAAATAATATATTATATATAGGTATTATTTCGTATACCATCCAATAGTATGCAGATATGCTCGCCTACAACCATCTGTCACGTTTGCGGTGGTGGGGCAGGAATTGCGTATTTCCTATAATAAGTATATCATACTCGGACTATACCTATATAATGTACGTCCAGGTTATCGACCGTCGAAATCGTGGAAGTTTTACGTTGGATTTCAGTCGATCCTAATCGAAGCTAATATATAATATCTATATAACCACGAATCGCAACATGGAAAATATAGAAAGCAAAAAAATATTCTTTCCGCAAAATGTTTCTTTTCTGAACCCGATGCCGGCTGGTCGCATGTGGCACTCATTTTAATTTTATGTGGCTCACGAGTAAAATTTATAATTTGTTTCTAACTAAGATAGTATGGACTGAAAACTGCGGATTAAAACGTTGTTTGTTTGTAGATACCTTGTTAAATTAATAAACCTAACGCAGTTATGAGCTTAAGTAAACTAGATGTAGAACCACGAGAAACAAGTAACTTAGAACCGTGAAGAAAAAGGGGATATATTATACCGTATTACCGTATTTAAATTTTCATATTATACAATATGTAAGTATACGTTTCACAACTGTACTATAACCGCTGATTTCCAAAACTTAATCGATCGATAGTTAATATTCGTTTAACGATTGCGCGTTTGCCGGCAAGTGCGCAAGTTCAACAATGTCCGTTACAGACAAATTCTTTATTATATCCACAAGTCAGTGAGTTCGTGTACACTGTACACGATATAAAGATCAGCAGTGTAAAATTTAATATTTGTATCGACAAGACTCAGCATTTGTAGCCTAAAGTACATGCAGGTTCGATCGTTTCATTCTTAAAAAAAATTATAATCGTGAAAGACGCGATACCATTAACCGTTTATAAAATTTCGAAGGTTTTGCATATGCTTATACAAATGTTGGGCACATAATATTATATGTAAAATGTAATTAAGAATTATTATACTCAACTATATTGTAGAGATTATTATAACAAACGTTGTCATTGGAAAATCTTTTTAAAATACCTTTTATATAGAATCAATAACTATAATTGCGGACATTAATAAAATTTTGATGAAAATATGAAAGCAATTAAAGCCATTAAGGTCTAAAAATTCCATTGGTTAGTTATTCTATACTTAATGTCTGTATTGAACAAACAATCAAATTCCGTATAATATTATATGTAAGTATCTATATATATTATTATTAAGAATTATCGTCGATTATTAGAGCATATTGTATTGTTTTATCGATTGAAAATGTACTCGGTACAATTTTGTTTACTTCTAATTAAATTTTTATGGTTACGAAAAAATCAACCGTTTACTAATAATATAAAAACCATATGGATACTGGCAGTGTCAACATTTAGAATCGTTTAACACTAATAAATAACGCAATTCAATAAAATTTGTGGATCTATTTATAGTTTATACTGCTCAAATATTTAGCCTATTAATCGATGGACACCATCATGCCTAAGTCACATCATTTTGCCATATTATACGCTAATGTGGACGTTACTATATTATAGATGTCAAACCTGAGACATGTCGATTTATATGTTTTTCGTAACGAAAATCGGCTTTTTGTAATCAATTATTTTGTAATTTTATCGGTTGGAATAGCTATACACGGAACACATGTTCTATACAGCGTATACACGTAAATAATAAATATTATACGATAAACTACTTCACATTTTAAACGTCAGTATGGTCTTTTTTATACGGTCTGAATTGTTGTGTTTACCATAAACTCGAAAATAGGGAGAGAAGTAACAAAATACGGACGATTCAATGTTAAGACACACTGCGACGGTGTCATTATAAACACGTCGGCCGCGGTGGAGGCGCTAAATAATAGTGTATTATATTATATTATATTATATTATATTATACAAAGTAAAAATGATTACACTTTTATAGCCAAATAAAAAAAAGCAACACGCAATGAAATATCGATTTCTCGAAACGTGTTTCATTGTGAAAAGATGTTTTAATATGCAATATGAAAATTTACTAACTATAAACGACGAGTCTATAAAACATTTTTGAATAATTCGGGACTCGGCTTTGAAAATCAAACAAAACCGTACGCCATAGTAAATTATGTCATTAAAAATGTATATACATATTATATATTATTACTATGTTGAATGAGCAATAAAAATAATAATATTAGATTTCTAAAAATTAAATAAAAACTATTATTGTAGTACTTTTGGAACCAACCGAATTTTTATGTTACGACAGTGACTCGTTTCTGAATATAAAATATGTTTTGAAATGTTAATTTTTCTATAAAGTACCTACCTACTTAAAAATGTAGTCCATGTTTAATATTATTATAGTTTCTCAGTACACATTTTTTTTTTTTACAATATTATTGTTGTTGGATTACGTTTAAGAATACAGTATAATTGATAGAAGCATATTATAACGAAAATACCACTACAAATATAGAGTAGTATTGTCTTAAATATAATACAATATAATACATTGCACAGTAGCTATAAACGTTCGTTCGAGACCCAACCGAGTCATGCTCATGCAGCACATTTTGCAGAACTTATAAGGAATAACGAAATTGTCAACATAACCAACCGAATATTAACGACAATAATAATGTGTCATTGGCTTTAGACATTTTCTTGGAATTTGAGGTAAACCACCATTGCAGAGCCACCCTAATCGCTTCACGGTGGTGTACAATTGGTTTGATTAAATTTTTTTTTACTTCCATCGCAGTATTACAAGTGTATTAACGAAATAATTACGTGTCTATATCTTCCGGACAAGAACAACATGAATAAGACAAACGCATTGAGGAAAGCAAAAAATAAAATAAAAAATATTTGTATTATTACAACGTTAATTATTCAAAACAATTAATGCGATGTATGTGTGTGTGTGTGTGTGTGCGTGTGTGTGTCTACAATTTCTATAAATTTCGATCGTGACTGTCATTGTGTGACGCATATTTGTAATGAAAACTATCAACGTCGTATATCATTATATTTATTATAAAATACGTATATTAGGTATATGTTTTATATTATAATGACGCTAATGAACTAAAAAGTACATTTACATACTGTATGTGTAGCAATTATTGCGAAACATCATTAGGAACATTTGTCGTTATTATGGGACTTCCGTTGCTTATATTATTATAATATCATATATAGTCGAAAGAAATAATAAGTTTGAGAGTGCTGACAATACACTGTATATTATGTATTTGATATTTTTTAGCTATAATGCCTGTATGCTAATATAATATGAGCATAGTTGTTTTGTTCTTCTATTCTGAAAATCAAATCGTTTTATTACGAACTATTTTTCTCTTCTCGCTGCGACGATACATCGAAGATAGTGATGGTGGCAGCGCGGTGCATTTCAAGTTCCGGTTTGGTCGTGGGAGGGGGCGAATGGAGAAATAATCCTTTTTTTTCTCATACGATTCCGGTGTTTGACGAATAACGACGGGAACGATCGCGCTTTACCCACCATTATTATACTCGGTGCGCACTACTACTATGTAATACATAATAATATTATGAACGTACATGAAAAAAAAAATAACTCCATCATAAGCGGATCGGGTTGAAGGCGTTTTAACGGAAAGTCGATTTGTCAAAATCTACATTAATTGTGTAACGTGGTATATAGTGTATATGTGTGTATGAAGATCGTTTAATTACAACTACCTATCTCGTCTGCGTTTATTTTTTGACTTCTGCCTTTGTCTGCAGCAGCAACAACTTTGACTAAATTGCATTTTTCCTCTGATCATTTCGGTTTATATTCATTGTACCTATGTATAATCGACAGACGTAGTCAGCTGCGTGTAAACATAATATGTACGGAACAATATTAATATTTCACTGGAACATAAAATAATTGTATACCTATCGATCCACCGAATATCCGAATATCCGAATAACCGAATATCCGACAGACAAATCTGACCAGAAATTAATCAATAACAAAATACTCGAAAATAGTTTATATAATATCAACAAAACTATAGATGACAATTATTATTTATAGGCATACATTTTGTATGGCCGTTGTTATACATAATGTATTCAATACGATGCTTCGTAGTATTATATTGTATTATAGTGTTATACATAATGTATTCAATACGATGCTTCGTAGTATTATATTGTATTATAGTGTTATACAACAATATAGTATTATAATTATTAATTTGATTATGAGGCTATGCGGAACATTTAATTGAATATAGAAATATCTTAAAAGCAGTTATCAATATTATCAAATTGTTTTATGATTAAAAACAAATATCATGAAAATAAATACTATGTAGAGTGTGAAAAACTAAACATTTTGAATTAAATAGACTCATTAGTCATTTTAAGTCCTATAGGTATATAATCATCGAATCTAAATGAAATGTGCAATTGAGTAAATTATAAGTATGGGTAGAATATGATAATAGATTAAGGAACATGGTGCTAATTTTTAAAAATGTTTCACAATTCTAGACAATTTGAAAATTTGAAAATTAAATTGTATACTTTAGTTTCCACCTTAGTTATAATACGTTTCCACAAATCTACTGTCCAATACCTATGTATAGTGGTGGCGAGGGGGAGGAGGTGATAGGTGTATTATATCAATACAAATGACTCTGAGGTGTTGTAAGTAATCGTAGAATTATGGAATTTTGATAACTACTATTTTTTATCTAAAAGATTTTTTATTTTATTTAAAATAATTGTGTAACGATTGATAATATAAATGATTTTTAAAAACATATAAGTTTTGAGATTAAAATACTTTAAAATGGAGTTCAACGTGGCCTATAAAACATTATCCACAATTTATTATTATAAGAAATTTACCTTCAACTTTGGTTGATTCTACTTGATAGGATCATTATTCCTGGAAACTGTATTTTTGTGGATAAAATGACATAATTGATACTTAGTGCCTTAAAAATATAAAAATATTTTGAATTCAAATGTATTATTCTACTTTAATTCAAAATTAAACATTTATATACCTGCCACAAAAGCGTATATATTATAATATGTTTAAGTACTGTGGTTGCACTTGCACATCATATAACATCTTTATGAAATTCTAATTTCTTATCAGCATTTGTAATTCCGTCTTAGGAGCACTGCAGGGGTTACAGAATTTCTAAATATCATATACTTTGTGGCGTACCTACATAGTTAAATACCACGCAATGATTGTGACAGTCGGACAAGCTTATTAATTGCATTATCATATGGATGATTTATGGATATATTAGATGTGTTAAATATAGTAATTATTAATATAATTACATATTATTATATTATATTGTTTTGTCGAATATTGTGTACCACATTTGGAATAAAGCCTATAATATACTCCGCATATTGACTACATGTTATTATGCAGTGTATAATATAATAGTATGTGGTCATGCAGCGTGGCACACATTGCACTGCAGTTTAAAACCGCGGTTGATGGGCGTGTGAGCATTAATGAGCAGTTATAATATTATATATTATATTATGTTGGGTGTATAACGTACAATGTAGCTACATTTCATTTTCTCTAACTCGAATATTTACTATAAATTATAATAATAAACGCACAGTAAACTCTTAATTTTCTATACGTCCGGAAGTGGATCGATACAGCACGTGCAGGAAACCGAACGAATATAAGTAATTTCGCTTGAAAACCTGCAGCTGCGGGTACAGCGCGGTGTAGTACATATTATTGTGTTTCTTCAAATATCTGCCCGACATATTTAAAGAAATCAAACTTATACCTACTACCTAAACGTGTGAATAATACAATATATTATTCAAATAGCTTTAATTATTAATTTTGATAATCGACAATATTTTACTTTTAGAATTAAAACGTGCGGGAGAATCGATCGTTACACTGGCTATTGGAAATAATGAGGCTCGAAAATATACGTACAAGGCTCGTCCCACTGGAAATGTAATCATCGTGTACATAACTTTTATAATACCTAAGCAATGAAATAACCTATAGGTACCTATATACATTATTCCAATAAGATTGATTGACCACTGACCGACGGTGGGAAATATCGTAGTTATACGCTTGCAAATACACCTATCACGTTTACAATACGGTCTGTGGTCACTGTCGTTCATAAAGCCGGATATCCACTATACCGAGTCGCGTAGAGTTGAATTTAATGTGTCTTATTGTGCCTTCACTGCAGCTCACTGTAAAATGTGAATTCTTCAAACAAATTGGCTAACCCTATTGTTGTGATTGATTTATTGAGTGATTGCCTATAGTATTATAATGGTTAATCACTGGCTAACCACCATTTTCATTTTTAATACCATACCTTTATGTATTTACTACACACATTACATAGAGTTAAGTTTAATCCTACTCGGACCCTGTGTACACCATAATTATCACGGTAAGCTATATTCAACTTATAGGTAACGTGGTATACTGACATTTTGTTACCTACATATTGAATATTCGGAGACCCGTCGTGGTGTAGATAGTAGAAACCCGATATAATGATATAATGGTTTACGTTACTCGTGAACAGATGACCATAACATTTTCAGTTGGTCAGTCATAACTCTTAAGAAAAACGGTGCCTCCTCTATCATTTTTTCCACGTCCGACATGTGGTTGATTCATATCGGTTCTCGATCAAACAGTTTTCGCGTCACCGCGGCTTTTCTGTAATTGCTTTTCCAATGCAACGACATCCCGATAAACGAATTTTGTTTGTACTTTATACTTAACTTAAGATAGTATATTTGCGATCTTCATAACTTTCGGTCCGATGAAACGTGTAGTCAGATTTCTATTACAAGTCGAAGGCGGCGTGCGTTGGTAAGCCTAAATTAATCGCTATCGCTTATATTGCTATTATTATATGTCTATATTGTGTTTATTATTCACA
>NC_042494.1:9062020-9089806 GCF_005508785.2 Acyrthosiphon pisum
ATTTTTTATTTGTTTTTAGCTATACTCGGCGGGCAATGAATCCGACAGACGGACCTTTCTAGACTCGCTGTTCAGTTTTATGCAAGAACAAGGTAAGTGCCAAAGGAAAAAAAGGCTCATATTTAATATTTTTAATATACTATGGTAGATAATTATTGAAATTTCCCGCGTTATGTTAAATTTATCAGGATTACGGTCGTGTATTCGTGTAATATATAGGTGTAGGAGTAAAAAATGGTTTCAGCATTATTTTTTACTGAATGGCAGTAAAATCCACTGAAAATAATATATTATATATAGGTATTATTTCGTATACCATCCAATAGTATGCAGATATGCTCGCCTACAACCATCTGTCACGTTTGCGGTGGTGGGGCAGGAATTGCGTATTTCCTATAATAAGTATATCATACTCGGACTATACCTATATAATGTACGTCCAGGTTATCGACCGTCGAAATCGTGGAAGTTTTACGTTGGATTTCAGTCGATCCTAATCGAAGCTAATATATAATATCTATATAACCACGAATCGCAACATCGAAAATATAGAAAGCAAAAAAATATTCTTTCCGCAAAATGTTTCTTTTCTGAACCCGATTCCCGCTGGTCGCATATGGCACTCATTGTAATTTTATGTGGCCCACGAGTAAAATTTATAATTTGTTTTTAACTAAGATAGCATGGACTGAAAACTGCGGATTAAAACGTTGTTTGTTTGTAGATACCTTGTTAAATTAATAAACCTAACGCAGTTATGAGCTTAAGTAAACTAGATATTGTAGAACCACGAAAAACAAGTAACTTAGAACCGTGAAGAAAAAGGGGATATATTATACCGTATTACCGTATTTAAATTTTCATATTATACAATATGTAAGTATACATTTCACAACTGTACTATAACCGCTGATTTCCAAAACTTAATCGATCGATAGTTAATATTCGTTTAACGATTACGCGTTTGCCGGCAAGTGCGCAAGTTCAACAATGTCCGTTACAGACAAATTCTTTATTATATCCACAAGTCAGTGAGTTTAGTTCGTGTACACGATATAAAGATCAGTAGTGTAAAA
Organism: Acyrthosiphon pisum; assembly: GCF_005508785.2. Classification (NCBI taxonomy): domain Eukaryota; kingdom Metazoa; phylum Arthropoda; class Insecta; order Hemiptera; family Aphididae; genus Acyrthosiphon; species Acyrthosiphon pisum. Next base: position 9,063,097 of record NC_042494.1, read on the forward strand.
TTTAATATTTGTATCGACAAGACTCAGCATTTGTAGCCTAAAGTACATGCAGGTTCGATCGTTTCATTCTTAAAAAAAATTATAATCGTGAAAGACGCAATACCATTAACCGTTTATGTAATTTCGAAGGTTTTGCATATGCTTATACAAATGTTGGGCACATAATATTATATGTAAAATGTAATTAAGAATTATTATACTCAACTATATTGTAGACATTATTATAACAAACGTTGTCATTGGAAAATCTTTTTAAAATACCTTTTATATAGAATCAATAACTATAATTGCGGACATTAATAAAATTGTGATGAAAATATGAAAGCAATTAAAGCCATTAAGGTCTAAAAATTCCATTGGTTAGTTATTCTATACTTAATGCCTGTATTGAACAAACAATCAAATTCCGTATAATATTATATGTAAGTATCTATATATATTATTATTAAGAATTATCGTCGATTATTAGAGCATATTGTATTGTTTTATCGATTGAAAATGTACTCGGTACAATTTTGTTTACTTCTAATTAAATTTTTATGGTTACGAAAAAATCAACCGTTTACTAATAATATAAAAACCATATGGATACTGGCAGTGTCAAAATTTAGAATCGTTTAACACTAATAAATAACGCAATTCAATAAAATTTGTGGATCTATTTATAGTTTATACTGCTCAAATATTTAGCCTATTAATCGATGGACACCATCATGCCAAAGTCACATCATTTTGCCATATTATACGCTAATGTGGACGTTACTATATTATAGATGTCAAACCTGAGACATCTCGATTTATATGTTTTTCGTAACGAAAATCGGCTTTTCATAATCAATTATTTTGTAATTTTATCGGTTGGAATAGCTATACACAGAACACATGTTCTATACAGCGTATACACGTAAATAATAAATATTATACGATGTACTACTTCACATTTTAAACGTCAGTATGGTCTTTTTTATACGGTCTGAATTGTTGTGTTTACCATAAACTCGAAAATAGGGAGAAAAGTAACAAAATACGGACGATTCAATGTTAAGACACACTGCGACGGTGTCATTATAAACACGTCGGCCGCGGTGGAGGCGCTAAATAATAGTGTATTATATTATATTATATTATATTATATTATACAAAGTAAAAATGATTACACTTTTATAGCCAAATAAAAAAAAGCAACACGCAATGAAATATCGATTTCTCGAAACGTGTTTCATTGTGAAAAGATGTTTTAATATGCAATATGAAAATTTACTAACTATAAACGACGAGTCTATAAAACATTTTTGAATAATTCGGGACTCGGCTTTGAAAATCAAACAAAACCGTACGCCATAGTAAATTATGTCATTAAAAATGTATATACATATTATATATTATTACTATGTTGAATGAGCAATAAAAATAATAATATTAGATTTCTAAAAATTAAATAAAAACTATTATTGTAGTACTTTTGGAACCAACCGAATTTTTATGTTACGACAGTGACTCGTTTCTGAATATAAAATATGTTTTGAAATGTTAATTTTTCTATAAAGTACCTACCTACTTAAAAATGTAGTCCATGTTTAATATTATTATAGTTTCTCAGTACACATTTTTTTTTTTTACAATATTATTGTTGTTGGATTACGTTTAAGAATACAGTATAATTGATAGAAGCATATTATAACGAAAATACCACTACAAATATAGAGTAGTATTGTCTTAAATATAATACAATATAATACATTGCACAGTAGCTATAAACGTTCGTTCGAGACCCAACCGAATCATGCTCATGCAGCACATTTTGCAGAACTTATAAGGAATAACGAAATTGTCAACATAATCAACCGAATATTAACGACAATAATAATGTGTCTTAGACATTTTCTTGGAATTTGAGGTAAGCCACCATTGCAGAGCCACCCTAATCGCTTCATGGTGGTGTACAATTGGTTTGATTACATTTTTTTTACTTCCATCGCAGTATTACAAGTATATTAACGAAATAATTACGTGTCTATATCTTCCGGACAAGAACAACATAAATAAGAAAAACGCATTGAGGAAAGCAAAAAATAAAATAAAAAATATTTGTATTATTACAACGTTAATTATTCAAAACAATTAATGCGATGTATGTGTGTGTGCGTGTGTGTGTCTACAATTTCTATAAATTTCGATCGTGACTGTCATTGTGTGACGCATATTTGTAATGAAAACTATCAACGTCGTATATCATTATATTTATTATAAAATACGTATATTAGGTATATGTTTTATATTATAATGACGCTAATGAACTAAAAAGTACATTTACATACTGTATGTGTAGCAATTATTGCGAAACATCATTAGGAACATTTGTCGTTATTATGGGATTTCCGTTGCTTATATTATTATAATATCATATATAGTCGAAAGAAATAATAAGTTTGAGAGTGCTGACAATACATTGTATATTATGTATTTGATATTTTTAGCTATAATGCCTGTATGCTAATATTTTTCTGTTTTTGTTAGGTTTTACTACACTAATTTAATTTTTATCTGATATGTTTTATTTATATAATTTGTAAAAGGATATATATCCGTTGATAAACAACATAAATATAAATAAATATAAATAAATATAATATGAGCATAGTTGTTTTGTTCTTCTATTCTGAAAATCAAATCGTTTTATTATGAACTATTTTTCTCTTCTCGCTGCGACGATACATCGAAGATAGTGATGGTGGCAGCGCGGTGCATTTCAAGTTCCGGTTTGGTCGTGGGAGGGGGCGAATGGAGAAATAATCCTTTTTTTTCTCATACGATTCCGGTGTTTGACGAATAACGACGGGAACGATCGCGCCTTACCCACCATTATTATACTCGGTGCGCGCTACTACTATGTAATACATAATATTATGAACGTACATGAAAAAAAAAAATAACTCCATCATAAGCGGATCGGGTTGAAGGCGTTTTAACGGAAAGTCGATTTGTCAAAATCTACATTAATTGTATAACGTGGTATGTAGTGTATATGTGTGTATGAAGATCGTTTAATTACAACTACCTATCTCGTCTGCGTTTATTTTTTGACTTCTGCCTTTGTCTGCAGCAGCAACAACTTTGACTAAATTGCATTTTTCCTCTGATCATTTCGGTTTATATTTATTGTACCTATGTTTAATCGACAGACGTAGTCAGCTGCGTGTAAACATAATATGTACGGAACAATATTAATATTTCACTGGAACATAAAATAATTGCATACCTATCGATCCACCGAATATCCGACAGACAAATCTGACCAGAAATTAATCAATAACAAAATACTCGAAAATAGTTTATATAATATCAACAAAACTATAGATGACAATTATTATTTATAGGCATACATTTTGTATGGCCGTTGTTATACATAATGTATTCAATACGATGCTTCGTAGTATTATATTGTATTATAGTGTTATACAACAATATAATATTATAATTATTAATTTGATTATGAGGCTATGCAGAACATTTAATTGAATATAGAAATATCTTAAAAGCAGTTATCAATATTATCAAATTGTTTTATGATTAAAAACAAATATCATGAAAATAAATACTATGTAGAGTGTGAAAAACTAAACATTTTGAATTAAATAGACTCATTAGTCATTTTAAGTCCTATAGGTATATAATCATCGAATCTAAATGAAATGTGCAATTGAGTAAATTATAAGTATGGGTAGAATATGATAATAGATTAAGGAACATGGTGCTAATTTTTAAAAATGTTTCACAATTCTAGACAATTTGAAAATTTGAAAATTAAATTGTATACTTTAGTTACCACCTTAGTTATAATACGTTTCCACAAATCTACTGTCCAATACCTATTTATAGTGGTGGCGAGGGGGGAGGGGTGATAGGTGTATTATATCAATACAAATAACTCTGAGGTGTTGTAAGTAATCGTAGAATTATGGAATTTTGATAACTACTATTTTTTATCTGAAAGATTTTTTATTTTATTTAAAATAATTTTGTAACGATTGATAATATAAATGATTTTTAAAAACATATAAGTTTTGAGATTAAAATACTTTAAAATGGAGTTCAACGTGGCCTATAAAACATTATCCACAATTTATTATTATAAGAAATTTACCTTCAACTTTGGTTGATTCTACTTGATAGGATCATTATTCCTGGAAACTGTATTTTTGTGGATAAAATGACATAATTGATACTTAGTGCCTTAAAAATATAAAAATATTTTGAATTCAAATGTATTATTCTACTTTAATTCAAAATTAAACATTCATATACCTGCCACAAAAGCGTATATATTATAATATGTTTAAGTACTGTGGTTGCACATCATATAATATCTTTATGAAATTATAATTTCTTATCAGCATTTGTAATTCCGTCTTAGGAGCACTGCAGGGGTTACAGAATTTCTAAATATCATATACTTTGTGGCGTACCTACATAGTTAAATACCACGCAATGATTGTGACAGACGGACAAGCTTATTAATTGCATTATCATGTGGATGATTTATGGATATATTAGATGTGTTAAATATAGTAATTATTAATATAATTACATATTATTATATTATATTGTTTTGTCGAATATTGTGTACCACATTTGGAATAAAGCCTATAATATACTCCGCATATTGACTACATATTATTATGCAGTGTATAATATAATAGTATGTGGTCATGCAGCGTGGCACACATTGCACTGCAGTTTAAAACCGCGGTTGATGGGCGTGTGAGCATTAATGAGCAGTTATAATATTATATATTATATTATGTTGGGTGTATAACGTACAATGTAGCTACATTTCATTTTCTCTAACTCGAATATTTACTATAAATTATAATAATAAACGCACAGTAAACTCTTAATTTTCTATACGTCCGGAAGTGGATCGATACAGCACGTGCAGGAAACCGAACGAATATAAGTAATTTCGCTTGAAAGCCTGCAGCTGCGGGTACAGCGCGGTATAGTACATATTATTGTGTTTCTTCAAATATCTGCCCGACATATTTAAAGAAATCAAACATATACCTACTACCTAAACGTGTGAATAATACAATATATTATTCAAATAGCTTTAATTATTAATTTTGATAATCGACAATATTTTACTTTTAGAATTAAAACGTGCGGGAGAATCGATCGTTACACTGGCTATTGGAAATAATGAGACTCGAAAATATACGTACAAGGCTCGTCCCACTGGAAATGTAATCATCGTGTACATAACTTTTATAATACCTAAGCAATGAAATAACCTATAGGTACCTATATACATTATCCTAATAAGATTGATTGACCACTGACCGACGATGGGAAATATCGTAGTTATACGCTTGCAAATACACCTATCACGTTTACAATACGGTCTGTGGTCACTGTCGTTCATAAAGCCGGATATCCACTATACCGAGTCGCGTAGAGTTGAATATAATGTGTCTTATTGTGCCTTCACTGCAGCTCACTGTAAAATGTGAATTCTTCAAACAAATTGGCTAACCCTATTGTTGTGATTGATTTATTGAGTGATTGCCTACAGTATTATAATGGTTAATCACTGGCAAACCGCCATTTTCATTTTTAATACCATACCTTTATGTATTTACTACACACACTACATAGAGTTAAGTTTAATCCTACTCGGACCCTGTGAATACCATAATTATCACGTTTCACGGTGAGCTATATTCAACTTATAGGTAACGTGGTATACTGACATTTTTTTACCTACATATTGAATGTTCGGAGACCCGTCGTGGTGTAGATAGTAGAAACCCGATATAATGATATAATGGTTTACGTTACTCGTGAACAGATGACCATAACATTTTCAGTTGGTCAGTCATAGCTCTTAAGAAAAACGGTGCCTCCTCTATCGTTTTTTCCACGTCCGACATGTGGTTGATTCATATCGGTTCTCGATCAAACAGTTTTCGCGTCACCGCGGCTTTTCTGTAATTGCTTTTCCAATGCAACGACATTCCGATAAACGAATTTTGTTTGTACTTTATACTTAACTTAAGATAGTATATTTGCGATCTTCATAACTTTCGGTCCGATGAAACGTGTAGTCAGATTTCTATTACAAGTCGAGGGCGGCGTGCGTTGGTAAGCCTAAATTAATCGCTATCGCTTATATTGCTATTATTATATGTCTATATTGTGTTTATTATTCACAGGGTCATGTCTATACCATTGTTTTTTAGTATTTATTGCAGTTACATATAATGATATAGTGTATAATATAGTATAATATAATACATACAAGTTTTAGTATTTAAATAATAGGTACTTTGATCAACGAGTCACGTGATCGTTAAGTCTTACATACCCGTATGCATACGGAAATAAATTACATTAAAAATTCTATTATTAAAAAAATAAAACGGTCAAGACTTTTAAGGGTACAAAAATTCTTTCGAAGACGTCTTGGTCGCTAGTAACGTAAATTACGCAGTCTGTATTATAGGTATAGGCCATATTATTATACCTACGTGCGAGCATTTCGATGTCGGTGGTTATATTTCGCAATTAAATTTTGTTTCGTAACGCAATACTTTAAAAACATTAATATATTAAATGGACGTGACGAATGTCGCGAACAATGTGTATACACGCACATAATATTATACACTCACTGCATTGGTCACCGCCGTTTATCTCGTTATATTATATTATATAGAGGTATAAACGTAATCTCGGATGGCAGTTGCACGTGACGTATATAAATAACGAAAATAGCCGCCATTTTGTTGTCGACTGCGAATATTGAGGTTTTATTTTGCACGCGCAATTTTTATTATTTTTTACTGTTCTTATACATCGTTGCTCGAACGCACGCGCAGCACTTATCACGCCATTTGCTCAGACGCGGTTTGGCTCGTATATACCGGCTAAGTACCATTGTACATAGATATATTTATACCATGGAAACAACTTTTTCTTCGAAATTAACTACCAACGGCGTTGTCATTATTGTTATTATGATTATTATCAAGTCCATATTTTATTGCCACGATATCTCGCAGTCAGTTGTATATATATATAGTAGAATATAACTAATAAGTAATTTAACTTTTAGGTACTTCTAGAAAATCATGGCCTTCCAATTTGCTGTCTCAATTTTTTTTATAACAATTATAACGCAAGCAAATCACAAATGTGACCTATTCAATAAACTAATAATAATAATTATAAAATCTGAGCAAAACTACATAGGTAGGTTAGGTATACGTAATAGCCAATACTCAATATAGGTACAAAGTTATAGTAGGTAGGTACATTATTTGTTGTGTTTACAAATTATTGTGGCTGTCCAAAATAACCTATAAGTATTTTTATTTTGAGGTTAACTACATAATAATATGAAGGTAGTTGTGTCATTTTTTTTATTAGTTTTTTGTTTCATTTGCCACCAGCATTGTTGACGTTTACCAGTAAAATGTATTTTTTCACATCGCCATTATAAAAATCATGAGATGTATATTATCGTATATATAGGTATGTTTAATACTATAATATATTAAATAGCCGGATACACGATAATATATACCTTAAAATTTAAATATCTAGCACTGATAGGTATATACATGAAAGGGGTTTTATACCAGCATCAATTTTACACGCAACATCGTCGTCGAGTTTCCAAATAAATTTATTGCCAATATTTTACAATCTGAGTGGAACACGTGAACGAAAATGTATAATATAATGGTTGAGTTCAAAGCATATAGCATTGTACTTACCGTTTACACTAATCAAATATTGGACGTTACGCAAAATCAATATAGTAATACAGTTCGTGTTCTGAATGAAAATTAATATAACTCTATCCCTATAATAGTAATATTATCAATGTGCATATAATATAGGTAGACCTATCTATTCTTTGTGTTGGACACAATATACCCATTGTTTATAGAATAAAAAAAAAAAACAGAAAACAACCATCATATTATACAGGTGGATACACCAGTAGCAATATAGTATAAGATATTTGGTTACTATTATACCTACACTTTAATAGGTATCGATGAAAATATATTAGTATATCATGCAATATTTTTAAAACTGAAACAGCGGCCCGTCGGAGGCTTCTCGAAATAACATATTATCTGCAAATTGTCAACAGAAATTTTAATCAATTAAAATAACACCGAATAACTTAACTCCATGGTGTCCAACTGTCAAGTAGTTTTCACGAATCTCCCGAGGTTTTTATAACATATATATGTATACCGTATAGTATAAGTTCTTATAATGTTATAATGTTAGTCTTTACTGATAGTCTGTACTCATAATTATTGCAGTGGTATATCTCGTGTACTATCTTAACGACACTATGATGAGTATTATTGTCTAAGGTATGCCTTTGCATATTACACATATTATAATAATATTATATACCAACGAGTGCGAAGTTTTCTAGTGTCAGTGGACCGTCGTAAAAATCCGCCAGGGACATACGTAAAAAAAATAAAAATAAATAATAACAACGAAAATACAAGACTATAGAATAGAATATTATAATTTATAATATCCTCTGTACGCATAAAATCCATCAAACCTCGACTATATACGTATACGTGCAGCCGTTTACGACGATCTGAATCAACATTACGGGTACTGCACGATTGTAGCTGGCCGGGTGAGCCGAACTATATTGTTATATACGTGGTAGATTATCATATGGCTATATAATATTAAATATTACTATATAATATGATGTGCTATATTATGTAAAGGTGCTCTGGTAATCATATTTTTATGGCTTTGGCATGATACGCTCGGGCCCTCAGCCGGTATTATATATGTACCCGCGCGGTCGCGAAGACTTAAACGACACCTCTCCAATAATCTAAAACTATAATATAACATCGTTGCTTATAGTTATATTATTGATGATAATAATAATAATATTAATAATAATAATAGAAGTTGAGGCATTACTGTATAATATTATTATACTCGTAATATTGTTATTATGTGTTGTGCATTTAATAGCATACGATAAAAATACTAAAAAACTAGTCCGTCCAACGACGACGAGCCATTAAAATATCGTTTAACTGCGCGGTAACCGAAACGCTAGTACTTATAATATAATATAAAAGAATACTATTATTAACGTCGAACCGCATTGTAGAGACGCTTGTTGGGGCACTTGAACGGATAACAGAAATTTCGAGGATATGCGCAGAACTACTTGTACCTATAGGTTAGGTTAGGTTATATTACTATTATAATAGTAGGTATCATACAGACATTTATTGTAACACTTACTATAAGTACTGAAACATAGGTTTGTGATTGGAATCCGCGAATAGAATAGATCCATCTAGTAGTTTAGACAGTGTATGTGATACGGGTAAGGTACAAAAATAGTTTACATAATCCTGTTAATATGTAAACCTTATAAAGTATTATAACCATATTATGAACTGCAGTGCTATGTATATATTTGTATAAAATATATGTGCTTATGTGACATTTAGAATTTCAGAGTATTCCCCCAACTTAAATTTACATTTACTTGATACACATTTACTTTTACACAGACATTTTTAAATTTTTGAAAACTTGATCACCGGAAAAATATTGTATATTAAGTTCATTAACTATTCCAGACTTGTTTTTTCTAAAACTTCTAAAATAGGTATCTATTATTGCGTGCGTTTCATCAAAATCAATAATTCATAATCGTTATTTTATCAATGTATTTATATGTACTTTACCTACTCAACTATGGATAATATACATATTATCTGGGTAATTAACGAAACACATATTTGCAAATAATATTTTTACTATATCTTATAGTAGGTAGGATAAATATTGGCAGTGTTCACCTTATACCCGGATAATGTATACATTATCCGTCTTTCGTACTTAACCGTTACATATTGACAGACTACTGTAGAGTGCAGAGTAGGACACCGCCTTTTCCTTATTTTCAACAAGGTCAGCAAAGGAAAACAAGGCAATATATAACACTGTACATAATGTATATTAATGTGTAACTATATAATATTTTAGATACTTATATTATTATACATTGATATGTTTGGTCTTCTAAATGTGTGACATGTATATAATAATAAATTTGGTTCAGAGTTTCAGACTCGTCATTATATTTTAGAATTCTCACGCTTCCCATCTGTATATATACATTATACACATTCGGTGGTCACCGCCTTCGCTTTATAACGATCTAAAACATAGTAGCGGGCCCGTATGTGCATATTATATACTTATATGTATATATATTATATATAGTATATAATTTTATTTATTTTTGAAAGGAAAATAACTTTACACTGCCGTATTATATTATATTAAACCTACATAATAAACTGCAGAAAAAAAAAAACGAAAAATGACGACGATGACGACGCATGTTTAATAATATTTAGGGCGGCTTATAGTGTGATATACATATAATGCGTGTATCATAAGGCGTACTATATATTTAGGCATAGCCGGTCGAATTTTACGACTACCCTTGAGGGCAAATAATATATTATTATTATTATTATTATAAAAATCCGATGCGGCGCGCGGTATCGTATGACACGCACCGATGTTGCTGCTCCGGCAAAAACACATGGCCGACAGATTTTTGGGACATTTTTATATATACATTATACATAATATTATACACTGTACGCCCGGTGAAACTGTTGTGTGTGCGTGCGTGCATGCGCGTTTGTATAATAATATTAAAGTGCAAAATACGCACCCAGACAGCAGACCGATATATATATATTAATAAACATATTCGGGAACCCTCCTCCTATATATTATATATGTATAATTAACTTCTGTCTAGAAACGGCCGATATAAAATCACGGACATGTGTGTGCCCTTTTGGTGGTGTATAATATACAGAGCGATTTCATAGTCTGATTGGCTTCTTTTGAGAATTCACAAAACGAAAACACTATGTTATCATTATATCACAATGTATGATTTACTGCGGTAGGCACGTTATTTTCTCTGCTACGCCACTGCATGCATATTATTATATGATGTAGAACGCATCTGCGATATCTCAATTAGTTAATAACTTCGAGTAAGTATACATGTCTGTCCTATCAAAGACCGTTCTCGTTCTGAAACCCGATATTTTTTTATTTTTTCGATACACGTTGACTCTTGAGACTTTTGTTTCTTTCATACACCAATTCCCGCGCATATTGACCTCCGAAGGAAAGAATCTGATACAGTAATAATATTACGGTTATACAGAAAGTGACAACGTGATAAGTATAACCGTTCGCCGTGAATCAGAACGATTATTACGTTCGTCCATTGCTTTTATGAGATTTCCAATGACGTAGTCCGTGGTTTTTTTTTTCAGCCGATCGGATTATAATATTTAACAGTGTTAAATATGCGATGCACTCACGCCACTAGTAATAATTCATAAAGGTGTGAAATCCGTTTAACTCTTGGCGATATTTAATGCTAAATGGAAACGATATGACATTTTAACGGAAGCCAACGGGTTAAACGACACTGCTTAAAAATAATCCCAATTTGAAGACAAATCGCAAACTCGAGGTCGAATCGATTTAGGTGGCACCGAAATCGTCGCGGTGGTTTTAATACGAGTTTTTCGTGGGCGTCCTAGACCGCTCTGTATACACACGACGCGCACCACCGTGCATAATATTTTATGCTCGTGTGCTTAATATATAATATATATATGTATACACAAACCGGGAACATGTTTTGATACCCTCATTAGCCAAAGGGGCTCTGTTGTTTCCGGCCCACGCTGTATTCGCGTATCCAAGGGTTTTTAATTATCCCGGAAAATAATAATTTATTAATATTATGTGAACGAGTCTGCAGTGTGCAGCGGTGGTTGGAGGCGTATGTAATATGGTGAATACGAGAAGAGAGAAGAAAAAAGCGACTCGGCTGGTCTATAAAATTTCCGCAACCCATTAACATTCCTTTTGATAAATAACGTATGATTTCGTTTTAATGACGTCTCGATTGTTGTATAGACACGTAGTCTAGCCGAGTATAAACAAACAGCCGTCTGCTGCAACTCGTTCCAGTCGTTAATATAAAATTACTGTGTTTCATATGACCCGATGTATTAATGTCTAGGTGCATGCATTTTATATTATTCGATACGTGCTCGCTAACGAATAACGATCGATTGTGCTCGTGCATTTAATCAAACATAATATATTATATGTTTATCGTATACGTTACGTAGTCCTATAATATTATTAATCATTATATCGTGGTAAATATACTATTTTAATCTGCACGTATGCTGTGTGAACCCGGTTTCGGGTATAAACCATACGCGCAAGTCGAGTTCAAAATGTACGTCCTGATACCGATATTATTCAAAGTTCATCGTTTACGTGGGGAGAGTGCCGGTTTCTTTTAACTAGGTACACGTTATCAACGGATCGCACACAATATAGACATGAACCGATATTACAGCGAAGAAGATTTCGCACAAAGTCTGTACCTAAAACCTAACCTTTTGCGCCGAAAAATTATTCTCAAATGGATCGTATATGGTCGCTGGCCGCTGCCTATTTCACGTTCGATCGTGAAACTGTACGCATTACTTGACGCGCCAGGTGTATTATAATAATTATATAACTACATAAAGATTCAATATTTTTAAATTAATTTAAACTAAATAATAACCTATTATGTTTGACAATGTAAGTAACACGGCATATTAAACACAAGTGGTCGTAGTTGCAGGCAATAAAATATTAAAATACGAAGAGAATGTCTCAAAACAAACAACGAAAAAAGTATGTTTGATTAACTTGAATATGATTTCTAATCAACGATAAAAGTATAAAACCGATTGTTTTCTTGAATATCAAAGTCAAACGAATGTCAAAATGAACGAAACGATATCGTTCACGTTCTCATTCAATTATTATTATGAAAGAGGAATAGTCGAGCGCTGTTCTGCAAAGTCAGTGTAATTACTTACTATATTATACTTTTTCCTATAATATCTCTTTAATCTATTAAGCATTTTAACATATTACTGTGTGTCGCTCAACGATTGATATAAGTTAAGCTCCATATACCGAATGTTGCCTCATTGAACTACTCGGATTTGTGGAAGGGGTTGTTAGGAAGACCTTATACACGTGCATTTAAGTGTAATAATATAGTAAACTTGAAGTTTTAACCTGTACATCATCCACGCGTCATTAGTATAATTCATATAATATTATACATTGTGTGTTAATGAATCAGGGTACACAGAAAGTGTAAAGTTGTTGCGCATGCACAAAATACAAGAGTTCAAAAATTGTAAGTTATAGGAATTTATGATACTGCAGTTTATTTTCGTGTTCTGCAAACAGAATTAAAAAATATGCAGGTGTATAGGGTAATAAGTAAAATGATCTACTGATTTATAGAGTTTAGATATCCTGTTCTTCAGACAAACGGTATATTATGTATTGTGTATTAAAAACTAAGTATATCTACAGCAGCTTTATAGATGAATAAGATTCAACTTCCCGCTGCCCGAAGTCCCATCGCCGGATTTAATAAGTCACTAATCATGCCTCCCATCGAAATAAAAACATTTTACCTCATAGAATGACAAAACGTTTCACATTAGGGAGAGTTTGAAATCTAAAAAGTCCCAAAATCATGATAATTCGAAATAAAACTTTTTAAAATTTAATTTATATTTTACATAGTTAAAAATATACATTCCGTGAACTTTTTTTATAAATTTGACACCATTATATTGACCGCTATCATTATTCAATCATCAACTATAAAATTATGTTATAAGTAGGTATATACATACCTGTTATAATATGATGTTTTATATAAAGTAGTGTAACTATTCAATTGCAGTTTTAAACAATAAATGTTAATAATAAATTAAAGTAAAATTAATTATAATGTACAGTAATTACCACTGTAATTAAGTAGTATTCAAGCGTTTTATAATTTTTTGTATCTAATAATATATCAGGTATATCGATAGTTTTAAACATTTTTTTTTAGAAAGTGTCGCCTTTTTGGACAGGTAAAATAATGGTCACACTAGGAGTTCACCCCGTATACCGAACGGGTGTAATAATGATCGTAATACCACGTATTATAGGCATATGATTTTACGCGGGACACTCTCTCCGCCCGTCAGTGGCCACCTCCGTACGCGGACCTCACCTGACTATACAAAGGCGCCGCGCACGAGATCAATCACGCCACACACGCGGCGATATTTACACGTACATATTATAATATTATTATATCACATATATACGATCGTAATACTACGGTATAAGGGCGGTGGTACGTCAAAGAGCACCAACAATTGTAAATATTGATAGACTGGAAACGCACACAATCGTATATCATACACACGATAATATTTTATTATATATATATATGTACGTGTACAGGTATTTTATACATAGTGGTCGCTTGAAGGTGTATACCACGTATATTCATATATATATATATATACGCGTGTGCGTGTGTGTGTTTTTGTGCAAGTCTCGGACGACGTCCCAAGTGAGACCGGTGCAGCAGTTGTTTTTATTGTATGTGTGTGGTATTAATAATAAATTCAAACGGGCTGAAAAACGACTCGCGCCTCCCCGATAATAGTTCGCGGCCGGCTACGGGAGGGGGTGCACACGCCGGTCGGGGGGGTGGGGTCGGGTGGAGGCACATATTATAAGCCGCGGCGGTCAGTGGAGACGGCGCGCGGTGGCGTGCGCGACAAACAACAATACTTGGCTTAATGACCCGGCCTAGCCCTCCGAGCCCGGCATTCGAAACAATCACGTACGATTTTTTATAATAACACCGGCCAGTATTATTTACGTACGTAAATACAATATTATTATACACGCCGACAACGCGGTTATAATATTATTATAATATGACGCTACGGTTCCCAGAAGTCGTGTGTGCGTGTGTGTGTCGTTGTACACTACGCAGTGCCATACACAATAATAATATTGTACGGACGAGCCTTCGTCGTAAACGCCTTTTCCTACGGAACGGAACACATATTTATATAATAATAATAATAATAATATAGACTACACATTTCATTATTATATAGGTGGTCGCAATGGCAATTTTTATTATTTTTTTTTTTTTTTGGTATAAAATATACGTTTCGATCGTCGTCGTCCGGCCGTCATCGCGTGACGGATAATCGTCTTTCGTCCGCCCGTCACGTCTTTCAGCACATTCGCCGCGGGAAATCGCGTCGTTTCCTTATTTCATATACGTCGCGTATCGATGTACTTTCGACCGATTAACCGTGACTACGGTCATCACTAGGGCTCGGATTTATATGTATTTATGTAACCAAAGTATGTATATTTTATACAATAAAATTATGTACATAAATAAGTGCTAAAGAATTCAAAATAACATGTATTATCAAGAAAAAAAAATAATAATAATAATTAATAATAAAATAAAATGTAGTAAAAAAATGTATATTTATTTATAGTTATCTAATTATCTTGATTAAAATTAATGATGCAATTAATGATTACAATTAACATGCACTTTTAAATTTTCGAATCCTAAAGATCGTCGATATAATATAATATATAGTCATGATAACCTTTCAACTATAACTCTGAAGAAAAGACAATAAAACAGTATAATTTTCTAAATATGTGAGAATAATTGTGAAATATGTAAAAAAACATGTATTTATGAAAAAATATGTAAAAATATGTAAAATCAAATATAGCTCGTTTTATCAAAAATCTTGTGAAACAAATTTATCACTTGCCGAAATTAGTTTGTCTTGTCGCAGAGAAGATATGTATTTACATATAAATCCGAGCCCTAGCTATCACTAATTATCGAATGCGTTTTGTCGGGGCTGCCGGGTTACACCGTATCCCACGTAAATCCGGTGAGTCCTATTCTGACCATGCTGTTCCGTCGCAATACGATGCGACCGATGCGACGAAATACAAACATTTTCGTTTTTTGTCGGATTCACGTGGGACACGGCGTTAGAGAGGCGTTTCTAGTCGTCCGATCAAAATATATACTATATGATATTACTTGGTATTTGCATGATTTATGGACGTTTTATTTTTTATTTTAGAATTATACGACTCGTTGGTAAAATAATAAATTATGTATATAATAGACTTAACTCTCATATAATAATAAAAAAAAAAAAAAACATAATATTATATTATAAAGCGTACTTCACGGTAGTTAAAAATTTGATTGACATTCGCTTTCGTGTTTCGCACTTGGACTAAATTATACATGTGTAATATAATTATCTTACATTAATCAACTAGTCTAATTTTAGGCACTTTATACGTTACATGTATTATATGTATGTATATTATATTATATTTATATTTAATACAATGCGGCTGCAGTGCTACCACGCATAAATGTGTATGTAGATATATAAATATAATATACGACGTAAAACGTACGTATTCAATTAATGTTTTTTTACATCAAGGTCGTGAGTTTTCGTCAGAATATCGTGTTGAGTAAAAAATTATCGTTTCATAAAAGTTAGATAATATATATTTATCGCATATCTACCTATATAGTATTCACGTCCGACATAATAATAATAATAACAATATGTGCATTTAGAAAAAGGATTTTTTTTTATAGACGACTACGGTATTCTTTATCTTTATATTCATTTCATATTTTTCTTTTTTATCGTTCGTCTTTAGACGTACGTTTCGTTATTATTATTTTTTTTTGTTTTACGGTGGTCTACCGGATTTTTCACGAATCGAGCGATTTTGCGTGCATTCGTGTACCTAACACTAACTATATACCTAACATATTACAGTGTAATAATATGAAGTATAGCATAAATGCAAACCGCATAATATATATATACATACGCACACTGTTAGGCGCGGTGGTGGTTATAGAGGGCGGAATCACGAGCAAACGAATAATATAAATTATAATGGAACGAGTCTAATTTTTTATTACATTATTCCTACCGTACGCGCATCGCGTAGGTAACTTATACATAATAATAAATATAGCCCGTAATTATAAGTCGTAAAAAGAACCACGCGGCCGGCTGGAAACGGCCCGAGGGGCTCCACTTCGCCATTTCAGATCCTCCGCACGATTTCTGTATTTTTTTTTTTTTCGTATTAACTCGGAGGAACACGGGCATTATGCATCGAACATTATATACGTAATAAAATGTATCATTATATTATTATAATATTATATGTGCGCCGTAGCAGTATAGGACGTATTCTCTACTTCGTTATACATTATTATTGGGCTGTTGCACATTCGACGCCATATTGTATAGACTTTACATTATATACTCGTATTAAATTAAATGTATATAATACGCGCTCGAACCTATGTATAATAATACTATGACGGGTTTGATGTTACGTTTTTCAATCAGATTGTTATTATTTTCTCTTTGAACAAATGGGAACAACTAAATAAGTATATACGAGTGAAACTCGTTGTATTTAAGTAAGTTTTTTTAGATAAAGACATAATATTTACACGGAAATGCTTTGTAATATATTCATTTATTCGTTTCGACAACGATCGATAGGATGGATTTATACGATTACACGACTCGACGTGGCGCCATCGCTACACTTTTCAACATCTTTTTTTTCATCCCACGCCGTTTACGATGATACGTAAAGTTCGTATTATTGAATAATCTCAATTCGATCATGCTTATAGAACAACTTATAATGATGGTTCGAAAAATTGAATTAGCTCTATCCTAAAACAGGTTGCAATTGGTTGTGCCGATTTCAATAATAAACCGTTTGCTATACCTACCTAAAGTACGATGCACGTCCTGTATATACAGCTCACAAAATCACAACCAAACAGTATTATTGTATAGATACGTGTATATATATATAATACAATCTGTGTTATATTTTACACGCAAATAATGTATTACGAATTACTTTTACGTATTATTGTCATGTAGAAATACAATAACGAATAATTGATTATTATCTATAGATTGCGTTAAAAACATTGCCAACGTTATAAGTTATGGTTTTTATTTGTATCACTTACCTATAAATTATAATTATATAACGGTTTACTATATTATATTTTAATATATACTTTGTATAGGAACTCCAATTAGTCGTCTACCCATCATGGCCAAACGCGTGTTGGATTTGTACACACTGTATAAGTTAGTCGTCCAGAGGGGTGGCATTGTCGCGGTCATCACCAAGAAGTTGTGGCAAGAGATCATCCGAGGCCTGGGCCTACCTCCTTCTATAACGAGTGCCGCATTCACATTACGCACACAGTGAGTACATAATATTATATAATATAAGTTAAGTATTTAACATTTACCTCGTCTAATCGCAAACGAAATAAATAAAATTGAAAACGTTCAAAACAATAAATATATACGTACAAGTAAGTGAAATATATAAATGCTAAACGAATATTATGTAAAATAATATTGTATTAAACTATCGCTACTTTCTAAACATTTTTAATTTAAGTATTCCAATTATATTTTTAATGACCGTAATATTATTATAAGTGTTAATGAATATAATGTGCATATCTAATAATAATAGAGTTTATAATATACAATCGTATTTATCGTATTATAACAATGTGATATAATATATGTATTGCATTTTATATCTACTTAAAGATTATTGAGATATTCTTGAATTTTTATCTGAAGATACTGTATAAATGTATGTATCGATATCAAAGCCCAATTTAAGCAAACAATTATAGGTACTTTCCTATTAAAAATTGTCCGAACTTCTCAGTCTCTCAGTACTTACATCACTCATCATCAAACCTACTTACAACAAAAACCTATCAAGCAGATTCATTTTTGATTTTGAAAATATAAACATAAATAAAATGTTCAAGTTTGGGAAAATTCCTTTTTAGAATTCCGTTAAAATATTCTCCGACATCACCGATGATGGGCATTTTCAGGTCAAATAATAATATTTTTGACTTTACCAGCCATCTTTGCCCATGTACGATACACGTATGGTTTAGTGGTCCATATGTGGCTATGTACTGATATAGAATTAATATAAAAAAAAATGTACAGATACGTCAAATACTTGTACGCCTACGAGTCGCGGATGAACCAGTTCAGTACGTTGGACGAACTGAACATGGCGATAGCGGGCAACCGGCGCGAGGGCCGGCGAAACAAGTCGCTCATGTATTCGGACATGCCACCGCCACCACCCGGACACCCACACCACAATCATCACAGCCATCACCAACAAGTGCACGGTGGCCACCCGCACTCAATGATGGGCGGTGGTGCCCCGCCGCAGCCGTCGTCACAACAACAACAACAGCAACAGCAGCAGCAGCAGCAGCATCAGCAACAGCAACAGCCGCCGTCGTCCCATCACCATCACCATTACGCCAACGTGCTGGCCGCCGAAGATCGGTTTCGTCACCTTGCCGCCGCCATCATCGACAACCACCATCACGCGGCGGCCGCTGCAGCCGCCGCCGCCGCCGCGGCCGGCGTTGGTGTCGACCACCCCAGGCTGCGGATGCAATCGTGCAGTCCACCGCAGCATCAGCAACAGCAATTGCAACTGCAACCGGAATGCAAGACGTCCGCGGTCGCGTTGCACCAGACGCCCCGATCGCCGGCCACCATCGGACTTCCACCGCCGCCACCCATGCCACCGTCGTCGCTGTTCAACGGCCACCAGCCGTCGTCGTACCAACAACTCCATCAACAGCAACATCAGTCCAACACCGTCCAGTCCACCAACGAGCAGACAAACAAACAGAGAGGTTAGTAACGTATAATATTATATTGTTTATTACCTATTCAATTTTAATACGTCGACGAGTACCCAAATTCAACGACAGAACCTAAGCATGCTTCTTATTAATGAAATAATTGTTCATACTAATAATATCGGTTCGTCGCGTTTATATTTTTTCTTTCTAATAATAATATTAATAAATTAATTTATATTTATAATATGTAAAGTTTGATGCACATTTAATTCTATTTTAAAATTTTAAAAATCAATTTTTGCTGAATTATTCGATAAAATATAACAGTAGGTAGGTATAGGTACAAGAATTAATATATTATAATACACAACATTATAAATTCAATTTTAAATAATAAAAAAAAACTTCCATTATAATATTTTTATGATAGTGATTAAATGCAATAAAATAAGTGGATTTCAATACTATAGATTTCTCACGGCTCTTTATCTTTAGATAATTTTGTGTAGTACATAATATTCTCAAACATCAAAAAGCTTTTGTCGGTAACAAATAATTATTACTTGCCGCGTGTTTTGTCAATAGGTACACAGTTGGTGATGACTAATAAAAGAAAAAAAATATGTTTTTTTTTTGTTTAGACAGTTAGATTTCACTTTATAGGTACATTTTAGGTACCTATATAATTGTTATCTCTTTGAGTTATACATATTATTATTATAAATTGTTTAGTCGTTATTGAGTGGTTTCTGTGTACAAATATTTTTCTTATAAATGCACCGTATTAATAATTAACGAATGTATAGTAATATTATAATCGAATTTCGATGTGAATGCCATAAACTAATTTACATCACACAGATTTGTGTTGTGACCACGATTAAAGATATCTTTAATTGTGGTTGTGACATACCGATTTGAAGAATGTACGCTGACGTGACGTAATTGGCAATCGATACATGTTAACATGTATATGCGGGAAATATTATATTCCGCACATAATCCGAAGTTTCTGAACGATTATTATACTGTTTAATGTATATAGATAAGTAAATATATATAGACAATGTTTGACCTATAGTTGATAATTGTTATATATACCTATAATATATATCTATATACACCTAATTTTCTATTTACCACTATAAACATTTAACATAGTAACATTATGCCACACATGTTATGGTCTTCTCGTTACGTTAAATTATACCTAGGTACACTTGATAATAATATTAAAATTGTTATTTTATACAATTCGTAATTTAAAACGTAAATATTGTCTGTAGCTGCAGCACGACGATTAAAATGTTCGTGATTCAATATATCAGTCCATGACACAGGTCTGCACGGATTGACAATATTTTAGGCCTGACCCAATTAATTTTTATTTACGACCGGGCTCGGCTCGAGATTTTCGTCCCCAAATATAGAACCCTTGTATCAATTTATTTTTCAAAAATTAAATTTCTATGTACGTGGTACTATTAAAATACTACACAGTGTATATTTTATAATATAAATCTTATATAGTGGCCGCCGACACTACTGGATGGAACCGTCTTGGCTGATGGACAATAATATGATAAAAATATTTACTAAACTAACCTGACAGCACACTGGTCACGTCGATATCAAATTACGCACAAATTTTCAATTTTTTTTAGAAAGGACTTAAGTCTCAAATAATGTTGATAACAAAAAAAATAGATTCTGGGGCAATGTCTCCCCAATTCTTACCATAGGCCATAATCATCAAGTTTTAAATACAAATTTATTTATTGAGATAAGATATTTTTTGTTTAGATCTTAATAAAATTACTTTTTGCACAGATGGATAATAATTCCCAATTATTATAGTTTCTCGTTCGTTGTCTGGATCTTAGAACGTATTGCGCCATAGTTATATCATTACACCACTTATCACTTATCAAAAATACCATAACTTTGAAACAACATTTCAAAAAGTTCTAATATTTGAATAATTATTATAGGTTTATTTATTTATAAATTGCAATACAACAATAAATAGAACATCTTTACTTTAAGCTGACTTGATTTGAAAGACTTGACAGAGGTTTGGGGATATCTAAAGACGCGCAGCAAAAAGAACACGTTGATCATATTTTTTCAACTTAAACCACACTGTGACGTTTGTTATTTATTTTTTTTTCGTCTATGTTGTTATAATCTACACACACAGTCCCGCGACAGACAGACGTGTGTTAAGGTATACGAATCGTAAAAATACGAAAAACAAAATAAACCTATGTACCGATTCCGTGGAAACGATTTAGTGAAAATGCTCTGTCACAGTGCGGCGCGGCTGCGGGAAATCATAATATATTAATAAATTTTGCTGGCCGTCGTCGCTGCCGCTGTTTGACAGCCGACAGGTCTTCCGAAGAGATGTGCAGCTCCGTTGCAGTGGCAAACTGTAGGGAAATGATAGTGACGTATTAACGTTATACCTTTAATAATATAGTATCTAAAAACGGATTTTGTTGTACTCTGTGTACCCATTGTTGACATTGTCGGTAGTAATAATAATATAAATAATAGATTGTGTTATGTACGTGGTTATAATTTATAAGCTTTTATACTGTGGTTTTGGAAAATCGTGTAGGTACTAGGTGTTTGTACTTATATTAAGAGCCTATTTTATAAAATATAAGTATTTATATTATTACTATATTATATTTGATAAAATGTAATATTCATCGTTAGGTTCAATATTATGACTAAAAGCGCTATAAAAATATAATATATGATGTGTGGGTGCCTTTTCCTCAAAAATAAAATTAGAATATCATGATTAATTTATATTAATATTAATATGAGAAACATAGATATAGCAGTTAATGGTTCTTATGTTTATTAAGACAATGTTATTATTAACAACATTAAAACATTTATTTTGAAATTAGAGAAAAAATTGCTACAAAATGGCCAATCACTTATCACTTACATAAGTATTAGATACATAAAAAGAATATTAGAATATTTTGTTATCAGGTCATCATGCTTAAGAATAAGAAAAAACAATTTTAATTATCTAACCTTTATTTACTTACATCATGTCGATAAATAATATTATTATTATTTTTTTTTTATTGGGTGTAATAAATTTGTTGTAATACTCAAATAATTAACTAGGTAATTTGATAAAAATAAAAATGATATACCTATATAAAAACCAGTAGGTATACCATTAAATTAAGTTTTTAAAATAATATAAAAACAAGTTTTTTTGCAACCATGCCAACGAATTATAGATGATATCTTTAATATGGCACTTGGACATCTTTCAAGTCAGAAACTGTTCGATTATAGCGATGAGTCAAAGTGAGTGTACCCACATTGCTTTACGATGATTTAGTTTTAATATGTTCTTATTATTGTCGACCTTTCTATACGATTTCTATACGATTATACAATATTTTTGGCATAGTCGATAACACTATCGTATTGGGAAATATTAAGACACATATTAAATTGTAAGTCATTTTACAATATAATATACATTATAAATACACAGCACAATAGCAGAAAAGGCACATTGCTGTAACGACCGCACGATTAAAATCAATATAATGCAAACTTTTTTATAATAATACGCTATAATATGACGAGACAAAATATCTTAAATTCGATGGGCTCGGTGTTATGCGATGCGGGTATAGGAAGTCGGCTGTATGCGATCTCATAATATATCACATTATTGTGGTATGTATAAGTTATACACAAGTCGTTTTTGAAACATTACCAAGAACGTATAGTATACGTACCTAAACGAAAAGATTTGTGTCGGTGACGAAAAGCAGGAACCGCGTTGGAGCAGACAAACGGAAAAACATAAATGTACGTATAATAATATAAACGTATAGGTATATGATAATAATATATTATGAAGAAACGAAAAAAGAATATCGGGCGATGCGTTCCACGCCGTAGTTTCTGCTCATTCATCAGACGTCTTCATTAGTTACGGCTGCGGCGTCGATCAAAAACGCGTTAAAGGTAAATCCGTTGGAATCGTATCAAGAATTAGGCTCCGAGCTGAGCTTCTGGCCGGTTAATTATTACACGTGGTGCATCATGCGGACGGAACACATTTCCCGTTGTCACCCGTTAATAACGCTCCCGCCGGTCTTAAGTCTCATCCGAGTGTACGTTATTATTATTATTATTATTGTCTGCACGACGACTGTGTCGTATTTATATCTATTCACGTCGTGTCCCCGGTAAATCGTGAACGCCGTCGTTTTCGGGACGTGTGATGAGGTCAACGGTCATCGTTTCACGTTTTTTTTTTTTTTTTTTCAACGGGATGCAAATAATCAGACCCATACACGATATATAGGTGCATCGCGCGCGGTTTCACAATTTTTCGTATGAGTTAGTTCTTTGGGAAACGTGCGCGACTTACACGACATTATTGGGTACAACTGTCTAGCGGGTTAATTAATTTTTTTTGTACCTCGTCGAGTTAATAAAAAATGTATTCAACTAACCCCATTCAACCTATCAAAACTATCATGCCACTATACTCACTTGTACATTGCTTTATATCATACGAAAAGAAAAATGTAAATAATATATATTGTACTCAAATAGCACAAAATAGAATGACATGAGCCAGAAGTGTTGTGTGCCAACCAGTCGATTAAGGTACCTATAATAATATACAACACTCGATGTTTGTTTCAATATAAAATTATGTTTATTTGTTAAACTCCCAATAATAATTATGAAGTATCAGATATTATACTGATCCCGATGATTTGTGAGTGGCGCGTTACGACCGACTTTTAAATATCACAACCATCAGACTTTTAGCAGTGAATTGTGATAGAGGTACTGTCTTAGCTGCCTATAGGTTAGAGTAGGTTTGGTTAGGTTAGGGTAGGACCTAACCGCCTCTCATAATGGACATATCTATGTATATAAATGGATATATCTTTATATATTAATATATTATGCTATCAAAAAACTAAAAGAGTGGTGACTATATGACATTAATCTAAATATAGATTTATTTTTCGAGTAGCCTCCTTTTTCATGATCCTTAAGTCCGTATTTCCTTAGAGTACGTGTGAGTGTGTGACACTTGTGTAAATTGTCATATTAATACATTTAACAATATGAGTGGTAAACTCCGATTTCTATGTATATTGATGTTCAAAATATAAATAAATAAATGTTATTAAATCGATAAATTTTATTATAGTTGTTCATGCTCATTTTGAGAATTAAAATCGCCTAGTACATTAAAATGAATTTAATTATATTTTTAAAATATAATTACAAGTTGTATACGTATGCGCTGAATAATAATACAATTTTAAAAAACCATTAAGAACAGAAACTTTATGGACGGTTCCAAGTTTAATTCTGTACTGCGTTAGAATATACGTACCTACATATACCTATAATAATAACCTACCTACCTATATAAGTGATATGCAGCTAAATATAATCTAAATTGCGTGTAGGTACGCTCTTATCCATCAGTCATGTCCGTTTGTTATTGGCATTCTTGATCGACGACGTCTATTATAGGACTTATAGATCGTTGTGCGATAAAATTTTGCAGAGTGCATCAATCGCTACAGTACACGTTCGATTAGTTTTGCCGATAAAAAAACGTGCATTATTATTAATAGCGTACTAATTTATTCATCGGTTATTTAGTGATTATATACGTCCTATAGGAACGGCAGTAACGGGTATAGGTATGTGCATACAGCGCCATACCTAAAATAGTCGTTTAATCGGTCGAGCCTGATAAACGTTTTACGGCTGTGGATTTAGCGTTTTACAATATCATATTATTATTATTATATTATATTGATGCACCGCCGTGGTTATAATCGAAAACTAGCTGTGCACTGTAATATCATTTTATGTATTTTATGCAAACAATTCGGTATTTTCATTGTGGTAATAATAAAAAGTGTGCAGTAAGTACAATATCAAAGTGCTATTATTACTTAACCAGGTACTACCTAATAATATTAATAATAATTATAACAGTATTATTACTGGTATTGGGTATTATAAATATTTGTCGTTCGGTGTCCCCGCGTATTACGGTTGTGTGATTGACGTCAATTCGCGTTTAATCGATGTGTATACGCAAGTTTCACGCGTACGAGTTATAATTAATTACACGTAGGTACCTATCGTAGGTATATGGATAATGTAATTACGATTTGACGAATAAAAAAAATGTGTTTTTGCTAATTAAATATGATAATGCTGAAAAATAAAACTACAATATCCAACTATGTCGGTACCTACTTGTGTTTATAGGTACATCATTTTACGTTACGTAGTAAAATGAAAAAAATTATAATTATAATAAAAAACGTGAAATTCAAATACGGCAAAATATTATTCCGTAACGATAAAACGTGTCTATGATTATTATGGTTATTCGTCATAATCTATTGTGTGTCATGTGTATAATATAACATATTCAATTCTATATATTATAATAATATATTCCTATTATTATAATACGCTTCTGAGATGATGCGACGCGTTATTGTGTTAACATCCACCGATCATTGATTGCGATGCCCTCCGATAACACAACTGCCACAGTGTAGTTATTCATCCGACGACAGCGTGTGACACATTATTATAAATTATAATGCACCTACTACATGATAAAATATGTATAAAAGTTTAATAATAATAATGTTTATAATATTCAAACGATGATGCATTCGAAGATTATACATATGTACTCGCAGACTTACACAGGGATGGGTGCCGAGGGGTTCAACCAACCTCTCACCGCCAAAATATGAGGACACCCACTCCACAACAAGCTAATAAAATAAAGCATCATTCATTAAGAGCGTTAAAAGATATCATGACATTTATTCAATATCTTCCTCCCAATTCGAAATT
>NC_042494.1:9089906-9098080 GCF_005508785.2 Acyrthosiphon pisum
TTGTTTTCCCTCATAATTTAAATATCTGATAATGAATTCAAAACTTAACTTTTTTAACACTTTAAATTGAAAACATACATAAACGAATCTTCAATTTATTTATCTAAAGTCAAAATATAAGTACTTATGACAATGTATAATAACAATAAAAACTTTTAAAGTTTAACATACAAAATAATTATACACGTCTCAAAACGCTGTAAGTTTTTTAGTTATATTATTCACAATATAAAAAAGAATCCAACTGTAGTAATTCATGAGTTTCTATATAAAAAAAAACAAATTGCAGTCTTATAACTATTGTTATTCTTGACTATTGTAAAACCAATCGACATAAAAAAATAACGGTCTCGTTGAATGTTGTAAATAAAAATCTGTGATATGTTTTTAATAAAATCCACATAAACGGGACTTTCAGCATATACATGATGGTGATTTTCTATAGTACAACAAAAATATTTTGAGAATTTAAATCAAGATTTAAAATACATTTTATTTGTATTTCATCAGACATAACAACATTTATAAATGAAAAATAGATTCAAGGTATTTCAATATTAGGTAGGTACATTATTGATTTTTTTTCTTTTTTCATGGTTATTAAAAATTTTCTTTTTAACTAAAAGCCAGATACGATACACTTAACAACTAACATAGAAACTAAAAATACCATAGAAGAAAATATGTAACCCCTCTGCTGAACAGTTATAGGTTTCGAGTGTATCTCGTGATTGAGTAGCTAGGTTACTGTATAAAATTTATTAATCATTGCATACAAAAGGACGATTCCAAGTAGAGATATAAGTGTATATACATATTTTTATATTTTTGGTTACAGTATTAACTACTTAAGTCGTTTTATACGCATGAATATCCAATTATGTCAATTACGTCAAAACTTAAATTTCAGGTGCTCATGAAGTATATTTGTAGATTTACGTTAAACTATTTTTTTAAATTAAAATAAGTAATAAACATCATGAGTAACCTTAAATTCAATTTTCAAATATTAGGTATGAATGTCAACATTTTTATTAATTTTGAACTACAAAATAACTTACAAATTTTCACGACTTATAAAAATATATTTTTATCACGTAATTATGATTTTTTTTTCGGTTTACAAAGAACTTAAGAAAAACCTTAAATTAGATTTTTAAGGTTTTTGACCAAGTGAAAAATGTCAAATGTCTATATAGCTCAAAAAGATAGCTCAAAAAACATCAAAATATTGTATTATGTATAGAAAATAATATTATAAAAATTTGTTGACAATTTCTTTTGTCTATGAATGTTGAGTTATACTAAAAATAACAAAATCAATTTTGTCAAAAACTAGTTTTTCGAAAACGGTATTTCCTCAATTTATTTATTTTTTGTTTTCTCGATTATTTTCAAAAACACTAGGATTTTTGAACAGTGATCTCTTGAAAGTTTCAACCATATTCGATTGTACACCTGAAACTATGCCCAAAGTTGAAAAGCAAAGCAGGTTTTCTAATATAAATCGTACAAAAAAAAAAAAATTAGAATCAGTACATATTCATTACTCACCTCAAGATCTGAAATTAGGGAAAACATTCATTTGCTGTAGGTATAGTAGATTTTGAGTTCAACTCGTTTTATTGATTAGCTCATTAATAAGTATATTGGATGTGTTGATTTTTAATTCAATAATAAATCATTCTACCTATATGAATAACGATTCAGAACGGAGACTGTTCATAATTTTTTTTGTCTGTCACACCTTTTGAGCTGTACAAATTTTAAAAATGCATCTATCTTCAACTTTGAGAATAGTTGCTTGCATAAAAATGGGTATAGTTTGTATTTTGGAGTTATAATTATACTACAAATACAGCTTTTGTCATTAGTATGTACATATTGCATCATTATAAATGTTGTCAAAGAGCAAACACCCGTTAAAACCCATAAATAAATAAAACCTCTTTTATTTAAATGGAAGGTAACAATAACTACTTCATGGGTGAGATTTACTGTTATTGGGGAAAAGAAAAATATTAAATAAGAATATGTCTAAAATCGAAATCAGCAAAGTTTAAATAGGAACATAAATGGGCCCATATTCTTAATTTTGAAATTTGTAAAATCTAAATTAGCTGACTCAAGTTGTTTTAGTACAATGGATACAAACTCAAGATTTTAGATGATTCCATTAAACGAGGAAATGTCTAAGCTTTGTAATTTGCATACACCATAAGGTAAATAAACATTTTTTAAGGTTACATAATAGATTAAACTATGCTTCAAAAAATGTTCATAGGATTGTTCGAGTTCAAATTATAGGGTTTGTTATGTAGGGTCTACTGGCTTAAATATATTTAAGTAGAATTTGTTTTTATTCCTCTCCGATGTTCATGTAAATACGACTCGAGTGTACCTGTACACATCTTAACTTCTAATATTTCATTATGAAATTTAAAAAAATAGTCTAATCCAGTTAGATACGAAAAGTGATAGTGTATTTTAACGATCTATATATAGATATGTCAATATGGTGGCAATACATGGAACAAGCAATGAAATGAGACTACTTCGACACACAGGCCGAAGGACTACTATTATATAAATGTTTTCAAGTAAGTAATCAAAACGAATTATAATATATTATGGGACTCCGTGATAAGAAAGAACGTCTATAAGAAGGGCCATATACTATAATAAAATATAAATACCGTTGAAAGTATATTGCCATATTGGTGACAAAGCGTACCCTCTTTTATATTTGAGCGTGCTCCAATTGTTATTTTTAAACAAGATCCAGACATCCAGTGTTCATTCCTAATTCATTTTCCAATTCTAAATTACTAAATTACTGGAATAATGTAGATGTAATAAAACATTCCAATTTGTAATTGTATAAATTACAATAGACGGCCAACCATGTTTTCCAGTGTTCTTATGTTTAAGCTTATATCGCTTCTCCATATTATACGTAGGTATCAACATTAAATCCTACAATTATTACATGGTAAAGATTATAAACTTATAAAACTGTTGTAATTTGAAAGGATATTTGGAATAAATGTAATCTGAATAAGTGTAACAAAATGATTAAAATAATACAAGCTCACAAAATAGGTATAATATCTATGATATGTGTGTGTGTGTGTGTGTGTGTGTGTGTGTGTGTGTGTGTGTGTGTGTGCATCTAAGTAAAAGCCATGTCCGTTCTCATGGTACATTGACATCGCGTCTTCTGATAATTTGTCCTTAAATTATATGTCAACATTACCATTCATTATAAATACTTCTAATGTACTTCTAATCATATTTTATTTTTTTTGTATTAATAAATAATAATGTATGGTTTTTATATTATATGAGAGCGTATCGTATGTGCAATATGTATCTGTGATTTAATGTTCTTGAAAACAACGAATGAAAAGTGAACGGCCCAAGTATAATATGTAATTTCGAAGCCCCCGTAATTACATCGTAAGTAAAGTTTAATTATTGAAATATTGCCGAAAGACACGGTTGGATATTTTCACAGCGGTTTTTTTACGGTAACAGTTCTTACATACACTATATACGTATTATTCATGTCAAAATAATTATAGTCATTATACTTGTGTTGAGTGTAAACCGTGTTAAGATCAATTTTTTGATATAAGTCTATATAAAACTAATTTTTTTTTTTTATTATTGTTATTTTATAATACACATAATTAATACAATTGCAATTTTTTTGTGGTACGATGGTACAATTATGTTGTCATTCCATATTCCAGTCATATTTTTTTTGAATTATGTAAATGATACTTCTAATTTTGAAGTAAAACTTCTTTCTTGAGGTGTGGGTGGAAAAAAATCGTAACGAAAAATGAAACGATACGTTTGTTGGTTTATTTATATATTATGTCCATAGCAACCATTAGAATATACAAATAGGGGAATGGAGTGGCTGAGCGAACTAAGGCGTCGGTTTTGACGAGCACCGACGCCGGTTCAAAACCTCGGCCGCGGGTAGCATTTTTCTTCGGGTAAGTCACGGTGTCCGGAGAGAAGTGCCGCCATCTCCAAACGGGTATGGCAGATACCTACGGGTGCCCACTACAAAAATCGGCCAAACTGTGTAAACGTGTTCAAACCTACAGTACCCTCCCACGCAGTTAAAAACCACCCAATGGCCAAAATTGCCGTGGGTTAACATTAAAAAAAAAAAAAAACAAATATGTCCATCGTAAATAAAATATTTTTATATTGTATTAATTCTTCTCACTTCTTCTTAATTCCCTTATAATTTATATATAAATAACCTGAACTACTTTAAGCTTTTCAAATTAAAATATGTGCATATATTTAGCATAAACTAACTAATGCTTTTTTATTCATCTTATTATTATTTCTGACATTATTAATTTATTCTTCACATGATAGTAAGAACCATAATATTTACCTAATCAATGGTGGATCTAGAATTAATTTTTTTTTTGGGGGGGGGGGCATTGTCTTTTCCCAAGTTTAACGACACTAATATTTAAAATCAGCCAAATTTATTAACCAAAATGCTAGGCCAATGCACTAAGAGATATTTTGTAAAATGAAGCGAACAAAGGAGGACTAAAATTATTATTTAGTTGAATATTTATTTATGATTTTATTAGCATATATTATTAATATAATATACTAAATATACAATATAATATTATATTATTATGAATTTATAAATTTAATATAATTTAAATTATACACTAATGTATAATAAATAATAATAATACAGTATGAATTTAAACTTTATTGTAAGCAAATGTCTGTATTTTTATTCGATTTTACAAAATAACGCGATTACCTTTACTAATTTGCAAAACAGTGTTAATTTTCCATTAAACGCCATTTTCAACTTGATTGAAAATGCATAAATATGCTCTTTTAGTATTATTTATTATTTACACTTTTTATGTTTTTTTTTTTTTAGTGGGTTATTTAAATTTAATACGTTTTATTTCATTGCATTTAATACTCTAACAATATGTCATATAACTATATAATAAAAATACAAATTTTTACCATTTTTTTATCATTATAATTATTTTTGGACGCATTCCAGTCAGAAACAGATTTATAAATCGTAATTACCTATAAACACCTCATAGTCGAAAAATATAAACTAGGTACCTAAAAATTGAATCATTTTCACTGCAATAGTCATTAGAAATTCTCAAAACAGTGGAATATATCGAAAGAAATAAGCATAATTTAATCAGGCGTGATTTAATTGATATAATGTTTGTCTATGATATTTTAAATAATAATATAAACTGCCCAGCTATTTTAAATTTAATTGGATTTAGAATCCCTAGTAGGTATACACGTAATAATGATTCCATACACCTAATTTTAATACAAATAGTGGAAAAAATTCATTTTTTTTCAAGAGAAATTATTAACGCCAATAGAATCTCCATAGTCTTGGATTTTTTTGTCTTGTCTCGCCAAGCATTTAAAGCTAAAACTTTGTTATTTTTAAATCATAGTGCCTAAATATATATTTTATAATTTTTGTTTTATAGTCTAAAATTTTGATTTTGTATTTTTTACTATTTTTACGTTTATTATTATCATTTGTCTATTGTTTTCATATTGTGCCAATTCATATATAATGTTTTTTTTCTTTATTTGTTAAAGGGCTTTGGCCCGTTGATTTTTTATAAATAAATAAATAAATAAATAATACAAAAAACACTATCCTCATAAATTTACTGACCACACTGAGAAGCTTAGAAAATGCTACAGACATTATAAATCGCATGCAATATAAAACATTATAAATAGGTACCTACAAAATAAAATAATAAACATAACATTTATTAAAATACCAGGACTTTAGAAATATACAAGAGAACCAAGATGCTTAAAAGCTAAAAAGCGTACTAAGACGCTAAAAGCTGAGCAACAAAACTCAAATCATATTTAAAGCAAATAAAATGTAAAATTTCAAGTAAAATGGCAAACTCGCTGGAAAAATAAAAAACTAAACTAACGGAAATCAAACAATACACGAAATGTAGAATACTGAATAGACTATGAAAAACGAATAATCTAAAATAACATATTTTTTTTTTTAATGGCAAAATGAGATCCACCCATATGTTAAACCTGCAGAGTTACCCTAACTCCTAAATTTCACACACATACTGAAGAACTCAGCAATTTTACAAATCCTAATATCTTAGATGCAGCGCTGGAATTGAATCCGAAACATAACCAATATATTTTAATATTCTTAAAAAACGACTAAAATGCATGACATACCTAATTCAAAAAAATTGTATTTCATTAATTACACAAAAATATATAATATATTATTTTACTATGAAATATATATACAGGTGGCACAGCCCTGATCAGAGACATACAGTGTCCCATACTACATCAACTCAAATGAATGTATGATAATATGACATAAGGTAGTTCAACGGTAAAAAAAAAAAATGATTTAATTAAAACTCAGGTTTGCCCACAAGTATCAACATATTTTTTTCTGCTTTTGATTTAATCATAAAATAAAAACACGTTTTTGTTTAAATATGTTTTTCTGTACTACCCACGAACCAGTATGCAAAGGGGTTTTTTTTTATATCAAAACAAGATTACCTATATCGCTTATTTTTATCGGACAAGTATATTTATCTTAACAACTATACACATATTTGTTTTTACAATAAATTATATAGTTTGATATTGAATTCCGAAGTAGTGTGCTCCACCGTTCCTACAGTGACACATAAGTGTTCTCATAAAATAAATAATATATCAGATGTTGTCAATAACGTGTGTAAAGTCGATAAGAATAGATAAAATGGTATTTAGTGTCAATATAATATGCTTTGTATAATATTTATTTATCATTCGATTTATTTTTCGAGTTTACCATTACTCCCACACTAATAATGATAATAATATGTGCACATAGTATATAGACATATTTTGTTAACTTAACACAATATAAAATAATAAAACAGACGAACGTTTCGAAATTTTTTTTAGACTTTTATACGTGAACATAAGTGCTACACAAGTTTTATCGATTACTGTTTGCAAATAGTTTGCTGACCGAATGAAATTTAATTTTCACGTCGTCAATGCGATAATATTAATACTCGAAACCCTAGCCCGTTGAACCGAACAAAAAACACACGACCGTGCCACCGATTACTATATTTTATTTATTTGCTTAACGTCCGAAATGGTCGATTTTTTTTTCCCACCCTAATAATATCGAAAACCGCACAACATATTAATAAATTATCGAATGGGCGGTAGTAGCTCACATAATATATTATACACAATGATATGCGTTTTACACGAGAACAAACATTTCATTTCTGGCTGTCTGTATTTCGGTCATTATAACGTTACGCTCGACACGACGAGTAGGTACACGAGAGAACAGGCTAATTTATAATGCAGTTGTCCTGTAGAACGGGTGTGCGTGGGGGATGAAAAGGAATTAATTCGAAAAATCTCGTCAAATATTTCAGGATTAGTTTTACTTATGCTGTCGTCTATTTCTCTTTGTAGACATTTTCTTAAAGACCATTAAGCCGATTGCTTACACCACCCACCTCCCGCTGAACGGCATTGTTCACCGTTGTGGCTCGCGAACCACATCAATATAAAAATAATATATTATATAGGTAGATACTTGCAATCGTAGGTTAGGTTATTAGCCAGTACAGTCATTCTTGTGCCCACACTCGATTGATGTAGGTATTTTATTAGACCTTTCATGCCCAACCACCGGTTGAACATGCACACTCTGCCAGAAAAATAATATTACTATTATACCCATAGATAATATAATTTACATAGTACATACTACATATGGACAGATTTCAATTTTCCTAAAAGATAAATTCAGATCAAACAACAACAGTATAACATTGGATATTTTCAATTTTTTCTCAGACCATTATCGAAGGCTTACGATCAAAATACACCACGTGCTGTTTCGATTAGTACGCCGCTATATAATTAATTTCAGTTGTAATGACATCAATTAACTAGCGACACACATGTTTCCTTCATACATAACACCTTTTCTGTTGCGTTTTTTTAAGCAATTACATAATATATACTATAAATTTCTTCTTTTTTCGCTAAATGGCACCACTAAAATATGTAGCGAACCCTGATGGTATTATGGC
>NC_042494.1:9098180-9102284 GCF_005508785.2 Acyrthosiphon pisum
GCATGTCTTACAGTTGAGATATTTATTATTATTGTTTGTGTAATGATAAATGGTGTAGTTCATATTTCGATGGTTATAACCACATATATATAAAAATACTAGATAGCTGGTTGCTATAGTCCTTACGTATAAATATTGTCTCCAACAAAATAGGACGCCAATTGCTATTTAAGAGGTGAGACTGTATACAAATTAAATTGACACGGTAGGCGATAAGACACTACTTTGTATATATCATGATTAAATATATACATACAACAATATGTAACATTGTTACTTATCACTACAATACAACATAAATATTTACCTCTTAGATAACGATGGTAGCCATTTTATTGGCGACAATAATAATACAGAAGTCGGCTATCTAGTATTTTTATACATCTGTGGTTATAATTTAGGTCAATTTCGAGATAAATGATAAAGTCATTATAATTTTAGTAACGTGTAAAACTTAATCTTAAAATAATAATCAGTAAATGTTTTGTCAACATAAAAAAATTGCGATCGACTTTAAGACTTTAATCCAAAGTATTAAGTCGTTTCAAATTTTATTTTCTCGTACCTATAGCAGTTGTTAAGTAGGCTACCTGCACTGCGTTTTAACGTGCAATTCGATATTTCAGACTGAAATGGCTCCAACCCCAAAGCATTAAATTACCAGAATATTATGAGCTTCTACAAAATAACGTTTTCAAAATATTAGACATGTATTCCTAAAAAATTAGTTCTTTCATACAACATGAAATATAATAATATGTTAATATACTTTATAATTTTCTGTTAATAAGTTTAAAATTGTTCTTATATAATTTTATTAAAATGTACTACCATATTATAATATTTATTGTTTAAAATATACAATGTGCATAATATATTGTATAACGCAAGTAAAGAAAAATTTAATTTTAATTTTAATATAAATTATTACAATTTTCTTGTATTTAATTTTGTGAAAAATTGAAAATATATAATAATATAATGCATGCAATATATTATATTAATTTACAAAATTATAAACGTGATAATATACTTCCATCTTTTAGTTTTTGTAGGCTTTAGTTGGCTTTTTATATAATATAGTATTGCTCTTATCCTTAGTTCTTCTAGTATGAGATACTGATATAAGACTAAATACTATAAAAATAGAAGTTAATTATTTACATAACAACTGTTGTTTCTAATTTTTCTGAAACTCAAAAAATGTGTGGAATAAATTATAAAACTAATATCGGGTAAATATTAATCAACCAAATAATCACAAAATATAATAACAGTATCGTTGAATGGATGAATAAGCACTAAGTAAAATGCAAACTAATCTTCAACTTACATTTCTCCCAAGAATTGTAAACCAAAAAAATAAATAATAATTTAAAAACATTTAACCTTCGGTATAAATATTGGACAAACAGTGGGTCGGTAATTTATACTGATATTAATTATATAGGTATAGAAGATTACATGTTGAATATGTTTTTGAAAGGTTTTTTTTACAAGACTTTATATACATCCAATTTACTAAGGCAGTTTTAAACACAGCTAATAAAAACTAAATTTTCATACTACAGAATCTACTATTTTATATAATAGTAGTTACTAATTTTAGACGTTTGTCTTAGTAATTATAACATTATGATAACAATATTATATATTATACTACAAATTCTAACTCACTCGTTGTTTGGTAATAAGGTAAAAAGTACATTTTAATAACGTGAGTGAGTTTTATAAAATATTTTCACATAGGTATATTATGAATGTATAATAATATTATAAATATGCAACGTGTGATAGCAAAAATCGGAAACATCACTTCATTATACACACAGCAACATAGATTTTTTAATATTATAAAAACGTGTTATCGAGCCGGTATAATATGCGTGTAACTTTATCATCTATATGAATATTAAAAAATATTAAAACGTGAGAACGACAGTGTTTGCACACGATATATTTTAAATTTTAATTAAATTTTGAATACAATCAGCTCTATAATACCTAACGGCGCGGTGTACCTATTTAATTGTTAGTATATGCTAATATCAAACCGAGCTATATTAGGGATATATTGAACTCGTGCGAGATAGTTTTTTTATTAAATTGCAGTGTATTACAGAAAATAGTCGGTAAATGGGGTACCTACCTCCCGGCTGTAAAGTACTGCAGTAGGTGTCGAGTGGGTCAATATGTAATGGATGTATTAAATCTCAATTCAATGATAAATTATTGCACACGAAAAACGATTCTGAACGAAGATGGTCTGTCGGTCAATATTACCCCTTACGTATATTTTGAGATATTATTGCTATTAAAGTAATTCAGTTTCCTATTAGTCGAGCTATTAGTGATACAGAAGGTATCTTTAGGTTGAATTAATTTGAATGAATTTGCGTCTAAAACATTGTAATTGAAAATGCCATTGTGTGCTTAAAATATAATAACATACTTTAAAAGTTTCAAGTACTCACGAATAATATTTATAAATTACACCATAATAACTAAAATCATTATTTTTTGATTAAATATCTAATTTTATCTGATGTTTAACTTGGAATATCTATTAAAAGAACCTGTGTGTATTTATATTTATTTTTATAATTTATTGTTTGCCGTATAAACTAGTTATAATCGACTAACCTTGTATTAAATTTTCAATTCTTAGCTGTACATATTGAACATTTTTTATGTACATTTTTTAAGTACAAAAAAATTAGCAAATTTTCGTGATTTTTTCAAAATTTGGACTTTTAAATCACAATTTCAACAACAAAGAGTCAAAATATTTTTAAAATGTTATCACTTATCAATTATCATGTATAGAAAATTTTTCATACACATATTTAGTTAACTACAGTTATTCGTTTTTGAGTTACACCAAATAAACTAAATCGATTTCATCGAAAGCTAGTTTTGCTTTTCAAGCATTTTAATATTTTTTTTATTTATCCAGTTTAATTTGCGAAGTTTTTGAGAATTTTCAATTTTGACCTCTCAAAAGTATCAACTACGTCCCATTTTTTATCAGAAACAACTCTTAAGTTGGAAATGAAAGAATTATTTCGAGTACTCATCGTAGGTATATAAATAAAAACATACAAAAAAAATGTTAACACACACAATTTTAAAATCAATACATTCATCGCTTCACTTAGGATCTGAAATATATAAGTTTAATATCTTTTTTGTAACACAATACTTTTGGGTTGCAGATGATCCGTTTGATCGTACAACACAAATAACGCGTGCAAAAAATGTAATAAATATACCATGCATAAAACTAATATGCGATCGGGACGATAATCGCATGTGTTATATATTATATTATGTGTACCTACTGTGTAGTACGGTCTAATGAAATTAGTGAACATTTCGCGTATACATAATTAAATGTACGAGTATATTATATGCTCATGGCGCGTCGGTTAATGTTTCACGACAAACTAATGGATTTCCAAAATCCCCGAAAAGATAACAAAAGCCTGTACACAAAGTACGTAGATAGGTAGGTACTGAAGTTAAACTCTCTTCAATAGCCAATCCGATTTATCGCGTTTTCCGAGCGTTCTACAACAACCTCAATGGTCGCCACATTGCCACCACGACCCGGTGATTATTTCAGACAATTTCTATGGTGGTTATTTGGTTATCCCCCTACGATATATTATTCACATATATTCTAAATGTACGACGAGCTTATATATTTTATAGCTTTATTGCCGAAAATTGATAAGCCAAGAAAAATCAAGAACTTATGAATATATATAGGTAACAACTTATTCGTCACATATTCTGTTTTAATCTTAGGTAGGTTTTAAAGTTATTAAATTTGTATGTGTTCCATTTTTTGATACAAGTCGTGTTGTGAAAATGTTATACTTAAAATCACTACAAGCAGAATTATTCTATAGCTGGAGTAGTGAAGTAACTGGAACTAAAAAAAAAAATGTTTTGTCTCTGTAGTTAAATAATGTGACTATATTGCATATGTGACTCAGTCTCAAAGTGGTTGGACTACTGGAGCATAACCTATTTACATGCCTTTACACCGATAAGCAAAGGAAAATAACAATATAGCCTCCTTGACCATTTTCCTATCAT
>NC_042494.1:9102334-9174782 GCF_005508785.2 Acyrthosiphon pisum
TTATTATATACAGTTTAAAGTATAGAGTTAGATCTTTTTCCTCAGTATATCTTACGATGAAGTGTAACATTAGTTTTGGAAATTATAATATTAACACAATGGGGCGCGACGAATACGTTTCATAATATTATGTATAATTATTAAATATAACAAGTTTTTAGTTAAATATATGTGTGCTTATGGAAAATGAGATCTCATGTTTAAATGAATAAAAATATCGTCGGGCTGTATAGTGTATACGTTTTACAACGTGACCCTGTCGTGCATCGTGATTTTCATGAAAACATCTGTTTTTGCGTCGAGATAATTTCAATTTTTGACTTTGATAAATTAATGTGTTTACGAATCAAGTAATAATAAAACAATCGATACAACCTAAAACCATCATCTTCGATGTCGTGTGCATGACCATATTTTATCAAAATGTATTAGGTACGTTATCCGAAACATACTTTATTGCTGCCCATAATATTATACATAGTTTTTTTTATAACATAGTATTACCGTGTACATTTTATTATTATATTAATCAGTATTTATCATTGTATCATTGTAATTTTACTTTATATATTTTATTATATTATACAAATATAATATCTACGTTTATTATCATTAGGTACTTAATGTAATATAGATATGTGTAAATCATTATTTATTTAAACATTTATTGTCATCTATTTTTTTTGTATCATTCTCATTCATGTATAATATTATTACGATTTAAAGCCATTGGATTATACCCGATAAATATTTTAATGAAGCAATACTATTATGATAGTATAATACCTATGCGTACCTACGCATATGCATATCGATTGTAGTAACAAAATAATACATTACCTATTATTAAATAATTTGCCCTCATTATATAAACTTATTGTATACTAATATATTATACTATTCATGTTGCATATACATTTTAAATAATTGTTTAGTACCGCAACGATGTGGAAAATTATTGCTGTAAGGAGTTAGAGGTATGGGAAACAATTATATATTCCCGAATCTCATCTACCGACTTAACTCATCCAGCTCGTAGTTATAATAATGGTTTTTGTTTTGTTTAAATTATTATAGACTAGGATATAATATTATATTCAATTTGTATTACACCGTGTAACGCAGATAATATTATTAACATTTTGATGTACTGAAATTTAAATTTAAATATACAATGTAGATACAATTTTCACGGGGTTATTTTGTTAATTGGAAACGTGGAACTGATCCTATCATCTCAGGGTACAAAAGGAGAAAATACGAAGCAAAATCATACCGGAATACGTCCATGGTGTAACATTATTCAAGCACAGTACCTAGATGTTTTATAAACAATAAGCAAAAATACTTTCATCCATCGGCAAAATAACTGATTTAATTGAAAATCCCTTGCAATACTATATAATCTATTCTGAAACGATTAGACATAAATACATTATAGTAAAATACATTTTAATCTTTGGAGCATTTTTGTTTAATTTATAGATATTTTACCAGTTTAACCCTTATCTATATAGTTTATTTGGGTAACTGGATTTACATTTTGTAGTGAATTCGGGTGTACTAAAAAAAAAAAAAAAATATCTGGAGGATGATTAAATTAAATTAGTAACAAGGTTGGACAAGCTAATAACCATAAGTAAGTAAAGCATTTTCTAGACATAAGTTGGCTCTTTTTAAGATATTTATAGACATTATTGTTATATAAAAAAAATCTAGACATATCGTTCATGTTTGGAGAAACAAAAGTTATCAATTTTAATCATATATATGTACCTACAGTAATATGATATTACAAACAAAAAATGAATGTGTAATAATATTATAAGTGAAAGATATTATTAAATGTCTCAGTAAAAAAGACGAATATTGTTTACATACTTTCAAAACATTCTTACCCACTATTATTATTCCACATTTCTACGACCACGCAATAAATATTTCAGCTGATAAAAAATACTACACAGTTGAATGTCCGTGATGTATTATATAGGGTTAAAACAATTCGCTATAAACCAATGTCATGCGTTTTATGTGTTGTTAAAAATTGTATGACGAATTCATTGCCACCATGGAATTTTGTAGATATTTATACACAATATAGAATAAAATATGAAATATTTGAAACTTCTCAGAAACACAATATAAAAATTGTTTACTTAAACTTCAATTATTGAGGAACGTTAGTGAAAACAGTTTTATGTGATTCATGTAAATAATTCATTGTTATAAAATCAATGAAAATAAATGAAACTGTTAGGTAAGTAGGCACATATACCTATAAGCATTTTCTTGCAGAAGTTTTTTTTTATTTCATAAAGAACATGTGGTATTTTGATAATGTTGATCATAGTGGTTCCATAGATTTGTGATGATAGTAGGTATTGGTATTTATTTGGTATCGCTCATTTCCCAAAAATGTCACAGGACTTTAAGATTTAGTAAATTTAACAACGAACACATAAATTACCGTCCTGATTTAATAACGTTTTGATAGAGTCACTTACAAATAAATAAATTAATTTCATTATTATGAGAAAAAAACTTGTGAAATTTTTTATACTGAAATAAATGTAGCGTTTCTTAATAGTCAATATAGTACTTAATCGTACAAAGGAACTTGAAAATAAAAGCGTGCTCAATCGTATTTTACTCAACAACACATTTTATAAGTAGTTGTTATTTTCCACTGTTGATCAGTAGCGGGTATTCGGCCAATTCACTTTGATCGATATTATAATTCGGATTATACATATTTTATATATTATTATTATCTGTATATTACGCGATTTTTCGCGATTTACGATACCTAACTATTTTTATCAGCTGATAATGGTAGAGTGATATTGTTATGTTATTATAATATGTCTATTGACTATTGTCCAATGCTTAGGCAATAATTAAAATGAAACATAAACAATGTTCATGTTTATTAAACATAATATGCAAATTACGATTTCTGGATATAGTTATAATAATGTAATAAAAAATAATTTTACCATCATCTTGTTGTGTAAATAATAAAATAAAATATACATTTATGATTTATGTGTCAGGTACAATAACATTATAAATTGATACCGACATTTTCAATAAATACTATCAAATTAATATTAGAAAAATGTATATCATACATCCATCCATGATACTCGTAGGTACAATAAATAAATATAATTTGTTCATTAACTTTCGTGGATAACGATTGATTGCTTCGCTCGAAAACACGGCGCTCGTGCACTTTGAGGAATTAAATTATTTTTAAACCATTTAATCTTGTTAAAGATTCACATACAAATCTAAATCGATATTTTACGCGATTTTGACTGTACCGTTAATGATTTCCAATCCACACGACCATGTATTCACTATTCATTTATAGGTATACCTATACCTTTATGATATGTATAATGCATATGTGTTTTTATTTGTATTCATTAAATGCGTGATTACTGTAAGCCATAGCGAAAAGAAATGTGGCTTTGGAAAAGTTGTGGGATCTTCAATGTTCGTATTGTCCAAAGTAAATTTATCTCTCCGAGTTTTGTCTCTAATGGATTAATATATGTATGACGTCAGGGGTATACAAAAGGGTTATGTAAGGTCAGATCCCCCATGGCTTTGTTTTTCAAAAGAGATTTTATGAAATAATCTTAGTTTGAACGAATTTTAATTAATTGTTGAACATTTCATTAAAAATGTAGTTATTTCACTATAACATATATTTCACATATTATTATAACATATACGGCTGTAATATAGTATACGATTTTGGATATAGTACAACTTTATTATATAAATATTACTAGCTGATTCTGCGTATAGCGTTGCTCGTGACAAATTAAATACTCGTGGATTTACTCTTGAAGTTCTTCATGAAATCTGTTTAATTTAAACTGCAATGATTTTGTTATTTTGGGTTGTTTCAATCGAATATAAAATACAAGTCTAAAATTATACCCAATCATTATAACTATTTTATTTTCAGTAACCAATTTTAACAATAGGTAAACAAAAAAATGATGGTTTTTCGTGAGTCAAATAAATTCAAAATTTAGGTATATGTTCAAAAGTAAAAAGTAATACAAAGCACTAAGCAGCCTATTACTAAAAATCTTTTTGAAGCTATTGACGAAAATGTTCTAAATATCGATCGAAAACTGTGGATTTCTATAAGGATCATTCGTTTTAGGCCTTTAAATTTATACAGGTAGTAGGTATATATTTTATTAATTATAATTTATTTGTGAATATTACCAGACTTTGCCCGGATAAAAATCAATCAATTTTGCTATCGTTATCCCTTTTGTTTCAGTTGAAATATATTATATAAATGTTATGTATAGGTACGCTGCCAGATTACGTACCTACTGGCTACTATTATATTTGGGAAATTGGC
Organism: Acyrthosiphon pisum; assembly: GCF_005508785.2. Classification (NCBI taxonomy): domain Eukaryota; kingdom Metazoa; phylum Arthropoda; class Insecta; order Hemiptera; family Aphididae; genus Acyrthosiphon; species Acyrthosiphon pisum. The sequence goes on from NC_042494.1 coordinate 9,106,731, forward strand.
CACGAAGCGTACAGTATAATAATAATAATATCTAACTGCGATCTTACTCATATTATAAAATTATTTTCGTATAAATCGGCTGAAATCTTATATTAAAATAAATTAGCTATTATGACACGTATTAATATGCAAAACATTTTGATAATGTATTTTACTTGGAAAAGTTTTGATTAGATATCTATAAATTATACATAGGTATATAAATTTGATAAAATAGTTAATACCTACTCCCTAATAGTATTGAGAAGTTTTCAAATTACACGGTAATGAACTAATGATCTACAATAACAGCAGAAGTCCGTACTTTGTTTGATTTGCTGAACATCACGTCATATCGGTGAACACATTTACACAATATAATATTTAATAATATACTCAGTTCAATGAGAAAATGTGGTTACTCACACTGAGGCCCCTCAGAAATTATCATCGGTGGGTTGGCGTGGAGGGGGGAAATATATATTGTATATAATATATATTATAACTTTAACAGCGTATCTTTTTTTAACATTTACTTTAAAAATATACTTTATAAAAACATTGAGGAAAAGAGGAGAGTAAACAACTGGAGCACTAGGATTGGGATTTAAGTGGTATTGTGGCGAGGTACGGCGAATTTTAGTTTGTAGACGACCACATTCTCTCGGCGAACGGAGAGCAGGATACAATGCGAATAATCAATTAATATTGCTCTATAGTCGACAAACGGTCGTTTTGCGCTTCGCGTACATTCCTCAGATCATTTTACTGATATGATATATAGAAACTTTATGAAATACTTACGATAAGCCATGTACGCATATAAGAGTTTATAATTACCGTATAAGTATATAAAGTTTACTTGTTTCATGTATGATCGGATCCAAAAACATTTTTGGTTATATGCGACGGGTATACAAATTTCACTATAGACGATGCAGTACACGCGAACTTGATATAATATTATGTGTGTATATATTACGTAGGTATGTGCGTATATTTGTTTTAACCGCACTCCAACGAATGGCATTTTCCCCATGTGTACACGAAAATTCTTCGAGTTACCATATCATTATACGTAGGTATAGGTGCCTATTTATATTATATAACCCGTGGATTGCTGAGATATTTATTACGATTTTGTTTGTTTAAAATAAGTAAATACTATGCCAAATTGAACAGTATTAATACATTTTTTTCGATCGGTATCTGATAATATTGTAAATTTTTGACGAACTCGTATCCGAAAGATATTGCATAAAGAAAACTAACCTGTCACTTTAAAAAGTAGGTACTATAATATTGTATTTCATTACAAAATAATATCCGAATCCTTGCATCAAAACCATGTTTTAAAAACGTTTTTAAAGAAACGGCATTTATAGCTGTTGGAAATGTATGGGCTCGTTTTACGATATTAATTATGCCCATCACGTAATTGTTTTCAATTTATACATGTTATAAATATTTTATTTATTGGTTTAAATGTTTAATGTTCCTTAAAAAAAAAAAAAATGATTTTTGTTGTATTACTATGTACATTAAGTTATGAATAGTTGTCAAATATCATAGTTATAATAATATAGGGTATATTCTGAGATTTAATTAAATATACTATTGTTATATGTATCAGCGTGTGACATTTTCCAGGTAGATTTTACATTTTAAGATCATCTACGTGGGGAAAATTAACCGAAAATGTGTATTGAACGTGCATGCATGATATTCTAACGCACCTTACCCCATGCAAGAAAAACCTCGTTCTAAAATATAACGACGTATATAAATTATATTTTTAATGAAACTGAGACACTCACAAAACACGTTTTGACTTTAAAAAATACTCATGAATCGTACGATATATATATGCCAGAAACGGCGTCATGTGTAAACGATGGATGTGTTTAACGAATCGATTATAATTATGTTTTATCCGATGAACTCAACGAATTTTCAATATTTTATTATTAAATGATAATAGTATCGGTTTTCAATGCATTCTTTTCGTTGGGGCCAATGTCATCTTACTATAATATTGCCACCCGATACATTTTCGCACGAATACGGTGAATTACCGACTGGGGAAAACGCTCTGTAATCGTCTGTGGTACCTATACTGTTATGGATTGTTTTCCATCCTCATATTATATACACCACAGTGGTCTAATCAGAGCTAGATTTCGTTGGACTTTTAAGAATAAGAAGTCTAACTTTCAAATATCATCAAATCAGTTTAATAAAATATAAAAAGAAGTAAGGAGCAATAATATGTTCGGAGGAATGAAATATTTCCCATTCTTTCCCCGATTAGACATAGCATTTAAATACAGGTGGTATATAGTGTAGGTATAGTGTATACTTACTAAATTTTCAAAAGTCGTTTCTCGTGAGTTCTGCGTTCTCTTGTTTCGGCATTCTGTGCGGCTATGCAGGATAATGAATTATGCCCTGATTCTAGATTTTCTCTACTCATATTACCCATCTTATAAATGGATTAAAAAAAATGGATTTTCGTTGATCACGATAATAGGCTTATAATAATTAATAACAATACAATTAAAGAACTTAGAATTAAGTATTCGTACCAGTCTGACTCGTAAAGTCATAACCATGGCTTATACAAATGTCTGACTACAATCTTCTAATGGATAGAATATTTTCAATGTATTATAGAAAAAAAAATAGTTAATCTTAAAATAATGAATTGAGATTTTACATAGGTGAATCATAATATTTTATTTTCATACATATTACTATTACATGTTCCATATCACTATTATTAATAATTTGTAGTACGTATTAAAATTGTAAATAATAAATAATTTTACAAACACATTAGGTAAATAAGAAAAAATATTTTATAACAATTATTCAGAATTTATTCGATGCCAAACTATTTCTCAATACTAACCATTCGCTAAAATGGATCCATTCTCCCTACTTATTAAGAATCTACTTATAATTAAGTGGTTCATTATTAATATAATTACATCAAACTAATCTGGTAATAGTAATATAAAATAATTTACTATTACCTACTCGCTATATAACTTACATAAATAATAAATTATCAAATGTTAATAATATTGATGATCAAACGTTTTATACACAAAAATATCTTAGTACATTTTCAATTTAAATTTATTTATGTGAATAATGTTAAAATTCCATCTAAAAATATTATGTTCTGTTATCGATACATAATAATTTATTATTTGCAGAAAATAATAAAAATAATTTTAGTTTAATAAAACGATTGCTCTGTAGAATTGTATATTGGCCACGTCTCTTGCATAACTGATTTGTTGAGAAGATATAACTATAGAGAGTAAAGTAAAAGGAGTGTGAGAGAGAGAGAGAGAGAGAGAGAGAGAGAGAGAGAGAGTGAGAGAGAAAGAGAGTTTTACTAAAGAAAAACGGAAAAAATTCTTTTAATAATTTCATTAGAGGGTAGGTAATAAAAATAACTTAAAAGTGGTATTGAAGAATTTTAAACTGTATAAGAACTTGAACTCTCTGGTACACGTGTATTGTGAATTATTTTTATTTTTAAACTTTCAGAAAAGAAAAAAAGTAAAACATTGTTTTTTCAATTGATATTGAGTCTTCAAAGTTCAAACTAAGGCTTCGCAGCTTACACCTAAATGATTAAAACGTTTTTTTACAAACAATTGTTTAAAACCATTTTAATATTAAAAATATTTATTCATCCGTTCAATACATTCGGATGTTAAAGTTACAATACTTAGAAAATTGTATGGAAGAAAAAAATAACATTTGTTTTTGCAATGACTGTACATGAATGATATTTAAATAAATAAATGTGTGTAAGAAAACAAAATAGATAAACTTCCTTATCCATATCTCAATCTCATCATCATTTCATCAAGAATATTTTAAAATTTTATGTTGTAACACTTTACTTGTAATTCCTATATGATATTATGTCCAATTAAGCGATAGAACAACTATGACCATATAATAATTTAACAAGACTTTATATTGGGCTTTTGTACATCCCTAAATGTACCACCCACTATACGCTCGTATACAGTTCCCCTACCAAAATTGTAATCCTTGCCAATAAGGACTCCTAGGTTTTATTTAATTATTATATTCTTGTTATTTATGTTGTATTTAAATTGCTTTAAAATCTACTGACACTTTACTTTTAAGAATAATTATGATATAATACCATTTATGTTATCACATGTAGGGTATTCAGTGATTTATTAAATAAATATATAAATAAATGTGGGCAAGTGAGTATGCCGATCTACTATAGGTTAATTAACCTATAACCTTATTTAACTTAATCTACTGTAGGGGATGATAATGATCTGCAATATTTTCTTTTATAGTTACACCAAAAATCAAAATCAATTTTGTCAAAAACTTCCGTTTTTCCTTAATTTGTTTTATTATTCCTGACGCTTATGAAAAATATTGGACATTTTTTACTTTTGTATCCTCAAAGTAACAACAAGATTCTTTTTTCTACCAGAAAATATACTGTAGTAAAAAATCAAAGAATTTTACAGCCCCAAAAACAAAAGGTGATAACAGACAAAAAAAAAAAAATAAAACAACATTGTAAAATCAATACATTTATCGCTTGGCTCAGAATCTAAAACGTATAGTTCTTAAAATTAGTTTAAATATTTATCATTGAATTATATATTTATACTTTAGATCTAATGAACATGTTTTTGATACCAGTTACCATATCACGATTTTACATTTTCATATATTTTTGTTTTAAATTGTGTACATATAAATTATAAGTATTAGATTCTACCTAATTCTATTGTTGTCGAGGTTTTTCTATAGATTCAACTTTTATAAGTAGGTATTGTTATATAAACGAAATCGATCTGCACTAAATAAATAAACCGATATACTATACAGACTAAAAAATGATTCACAAAACTTCACAATACTTCACAAGTTCACTTAGGAACATTCGAATATTTTCACGAGTTGAAGTGTTAACACACGTGTCACATACTAATAAATATATTATAATATAAGATTTTTCAAATGTATACGAAAGTATCTCCTTGGTGAAATAACTCGTGGAGGTATTTCCTGGACCTACCGGCAAAACTCGAATTTTACTGGGCTTACAGCGAAAATATTTGGAATGAAGATGAATAATATATATTATATTTATATAGTTTAATATTCAGTTTGTACTTACATAATATATATTATATAAGTACAAACTGCAATATTAGATTTTGTTAAAGTAACTGTCCTAAAAATGTGACAAACACTGTAGAAGAATTATTTCTATGCTTGATGATCATTTAAATGTGTAAGACGGTAGAATGAAAATGGAATTTAATAAAATCTCGGGCCCAACATTGTATCGTGAGTGACCACTTTATATATTATATACCTATATTTATATATTTTACCTAAAGATAGTTTTTCACTACCTAAGTTGATGAGGCTTCATACCGGTTCAATATACCATAATTAGACAGTGCATACAGTTGATAGCCAGATCAAAGCCGATCGCTATATTTATTTTGTTATTCAGTCGAAACGCAATCATTAATGTGACAATAATACGGTAGATTCAGACACGCGCCACCGCCCACACAGCGTAAATTATAATGTGTTTAGCCGGATAAGCTGCCGTTTGGTTGGATTAGATTTACAGTGCTCCGATGTCACAAATCGCTTATTAACAAAACTGATTCAATTTGGTATTCTTTTATTGATCCATTGCGTTTATTTGATAATTTATTTATGGCTGATATAGGAATCATTATGATTATGTATTTTTACTGACGAGTGTTTTTAATTAAAAAATTAGCATTTGGTGATAAACGCGCAGAATGCTCATTTCGTGCTTCTAGACCCCAATAATGATGTCAATTGCAGCACTTAATGCTCATGCCAAAAATGACATGCTTATAACTTCGGTTGAAAACAACAAACTGTGGTCTGTGTTACTTCAATAATATAAATAATTTTTTTTTTTTATTGCACAAAATATTTTTTGATTACTTCAAACGACTTAAAAAATAAAAATACATAGCAGTATTTTTGTGTGCGTGGCACGGTGGGTTGAATATAATTATACATTTTTTTCTAACGATATTTTTTTGATGAGCTGATTTGTATACGAAACCGTTAATTAAATTCACAATTAAGCCTTGTACTTATATTGCAATTGTGTATAATATGGTCGGTGCGTTTAATTAACTCGATATTTTCATTCCAACGATTTCCATCGCCGGGTAATGAAGCCCACGCATAGCTTGTTTACAGATTTAAAGTACCTACACATTATGTTGTACATTTATTGCGATTTTCAAAATCATCATTATTCACTACATACAAATACTCGTTACACAGTTTTCGGTATAGTGGTTTGTTATAACTTTTTTTTTGTTATAAAAATGTTTAAGCAATCAATCTGATGTATTTCATTTTAAGTACAGTAATATATTTACGGCATATATATTTTATTTTCGTACTTATATATTATTATTGGTCAACAGTTTTTTTTTTGCTCTGTCGAGTATTCAACCATACAGAGTGAAGATAGAGTATGTGCTTCGATTTTCGCAATAATCTATTAATTTTCATTTTCACAGCAACAAATAATGTTTGTTCAGATGACTTGTAAGTGCGTTACAGCTAGAAGAAAAAATATATACCATGTGAAAATAACGTTAGCACGTAACGTACGAGCAGATGTTGATTTTACGATAGTAATATTTTGACCTTTATGGTGTAAGACTGAAATATTGAATTATTCAATGGAGACTTACGAGAAAAATAAAAGCCAAATTACTAATGAAAATCTCACAATCGATGTTTTAAATTCGAACTATTTTACTTAAAGTAGGCAATACTGTATAGGTAATATTAAAATATTATAAAAATTTACTCAATAAATAATAATGTGCTGTTTAGAGACCGAATAGATTGTTAGATATCACGTGCAAACAGCAATTTTGTAATGTGATTAAAAATGTACGATGATAAGAAATTATCGTAATTAGATTGAGATCAACATTTTTTTAAACTATTGTTGAACATTGTTACAATATAAGCGTAGGTGCTTCATAAAACCAAAACAATTGCAAAATTGGTTATCATAGAGAATAGGTTAATATTATCTTATTGATACAATGTTGTATGAAATAGAAACTATATTATAGTAATTTCATATTCACTTGTTAGTTATTTTCATTTAAATCAGTTGATGATTGTTTCGGTGTTGTGTAAAATGCTTACAATATAACGCGATTTGTACTAAGAATTTACATATAATTTACATGTTGGATTGCGTAGCAAGAATATCCGAACTCAATTTAACATTAATTCATTATTGTAATGTTTTCCAATTCTAGAGCACCGTGCCAACAATGTAGGTGTTTCTAACCGCTTCATGGAACATTTAGGACAAGTATTTTACTGTAACTAGTTCAACAATTGTATATCAAGACTAATAAATAATAATGAATACAAGTTAATAATATATACAGTTGATTTGAAATAATCATGTGGCTCAATATTAATTTTTTCTTATTTTTAAAAATTGTTTTCGTCTTTCTCTGTAACATATTTTATTTCCATTTCATTAGAAATTAATGTCTTTGGGAACAACAGGTAGTATATAAATGTACCGTATGTACTATATCTATAGTATACTTACATAATGTTGACTATTGTCTTCTTCGTAGCAAACAGATCGCGTCTCGGTGATTTTAAACAACATGTTGGACGTTGGTGTAGGTACATATTGTGGCCCCAGCTTTTAAGCGACGATGATTATAACAACATACTACTTAATTTGAAACATCAACCATAATTCGCGTCTTATACAGACTTAAGACTGATGTGACTAAAGGCTTTAAGACTATACAGGTATGCGTTTTAACAAATTAAATGTTCAGGTCTTTATTGATATGTTGCTATTCCGACATTCCGACTAAGATAGTAATAATTGTGATATATAATATTATAAGTAATAATATTTTGTGAAATATCATTCCAAATAATTTTTCATTATATTGATTGAAACAAAATATGATAACCCTCTACGGCTTTTGTTATAATAAATGTAATTTTATTGATATCATTTTTGTAAGTTCTGAAACTTTGGTTCGGTTCACGATCTTTAGAAGTACAATATAGCCGTATAGTGTATCTAAGTGTAAAACTTTTGATAAATTTAATATTTGATAAAATAATATACATATTTTGTGTATAGGTACTATGTATATATTGTATACTTGTAAGAATTTAGGCCATGTATATAATATGATATATTATGAAAATATACTTTTCAAATATTAATATGATATTCATTAATTCCAATTTAAATAAAAGAATTTTGATGTATCTTCAGATGTTCTTTGTATTCAATCAATAAAAACATTGTATCATTATAGCAGAAAAAGTGTTTCAACTTTTATAACTCTGGTTATTTTAATGTAAATCTTATTTGCCATTTTTCTTGAATAATATCTGTTACCACCAGTTACCACTCATTTAACTTGTATCTGCAGACTATACCATGGATAATATTATATTTATATATATATATATATATATATATATATGAATAGGACATACGGCATAATGCGCTTAAAGAGAATATAATATTATGTTTCTAATATAATTTTACTGCAGTTATTATTTATCAAAGTTGTCAGTTGAGATTACCACAATCACAACTATACATAACTATTACGGCAACACATATAATTATCATATTATTTAGTGATACTAAATCTTAGAGCAACAATAAAAAGTTACTAAATACCTACTCATGTCCTATCCATGTATATTGTATATATTGCCTAAGGTTTTACAGCTTGTTGTAGAAAAAAAAACGATAAAATCAATAATAATATAATATATTTATCACAGTATATTACATATCTCAGAAGATATTCTAGATATATGATATTTATTTCAGTTGTTTCGGCGTAACTTATTAAGCGATACCAAGTCCTACAAAATTGAAACTTTCACAAATTGTTTATTTATAAGTGCTTACAATAAATACACGAAAAAAAATATACTACTTATGGACTGAAAGTAATATTGGAAATTGTATGTACTCGGAGAAGCTGGTGTATCGATAACGCGATGTTGATGCTTTTACAGTATTTGTGGACAGAGGGCAAGACTTCTGGAATTTCGAAAGAATTCCGTTACTTCATGGGCGATTGGACGTAGAAAAAATAGTCATTATTTTTGTATACCTCGTGTCGTTTATTGAAGTTTCAATGTCTAGAAGTCAACGTATTAAGTGCATTTTAAAGTCCCGTAAAGTTCACCAAATAAATTATACAATATTTACAACCAATATTTTAATTATTTACATACAATTAAATGTTTGTTTTATTTTCTTATTACACAACAATATAATCAGATTTCATGGAATATGAGCTGCTACATTCACAGCTATAATTTGTAGAATAGATACAGTTGGTAGATATGATTACATTAGAGAGTAATATGATGATATTAAATTTTTTTCAACAAATAATTCTTTGAGATGAAAAATTATATAGTGCATAAAGAGATAATAATTATTAAAAAAAAATGTGTATGGTGAATTGATATAACGCATAGAAAATAAAATAGTGGATTTGTTTGATTGTCCTCCTCGGTAATTATTTGTGGTTATATGTATTATACTTTGAATTCTCTAAAGTGGTATAAGTCATATAGAAAGCTGGTTCTGGATATTATTGAATAAAATAATTTTATGTACATAATGCTAATACATTCAGTTAGAGATATATTTATTCATAATACACTGTTATTATATGTTACAATAAATTACCGTAAACGATTAAATATTGGTTACTACGTTACTAACCATAATAATATGGTACCTATTGACTTCGGGACATTTATTCATTGGGAAATATTATCTAGTTTAAAAATAGATAAAAATTAAATCTCATTATACTATGTTATTCTTAAAATAACCACAAGTAACCTAAAAAAAACACACATAGCTTAAGTTTAAATTATACTATACCTATACAATTAGGTAGGTGCCATGGGTTAATATTTACCACGTGCGCGTAAATGTGTCAACGAAAATTTTAAATGTTACGGCGGGTTAAATATGTTTTGGAAGTTCATATAATAATATAAAAATTTTGTTGGTTACGGTTTCAAATTAAATATATAGTTATAATAAAATATAAACTTAATAAACACACCTACGAATATAAAAACGAATGGTTAGTCTGTCTGTGTATGTGTTCTTTATGCATTTCTAAACTTTCTTTTTGTGTATATTCGAATGGTTCCTGTAATGATTTAGATTCACAATTTGACCTGGTAGGTCCAACCCGGAGAGGTGTTCAAACAGGGATCTTGAGATTTGCGATGAAATCTTTTTTTATAAATAGTTGTTATTGGTTAATAATAAATAATTGTTGTTTTTACATTGTTTTATTCTTGGTTTTACTGATAACTTTTTTTATCTATTCGTACAAATGTTTAGTTATATATTGGTTAATGTTAAATTAAGGATTTTATAATACTTGATAATTTTTTTCCGAACGATGAAAAACCACCTGATTGTATTCAATCCACCGTACGTTGAATAATGTAAAAACGACATACCTTGTATACATTTTATACTTTTAAGTTAAATTATACACTTACGTACGAACCACGTGGGGTCCATGATCTACCACAGGTAGATTACCTACTGTGTATCACAGACATCACGATTTTTTTTCGGGGCAACGCCGGATAATTTAGCTAGTATATAATATTATAATATATTATGTCGACATGCATTTTCTTCTTTTTTTTATTGATACATAAGTAATCGAATTATTGGGATAATTATTTTATGGTTTATACTAATGGTATTCCATAAGTTATAATTATAAGTGCCTATATTATTACATTGTTTTGATTTTCTGACGTTTCAAAAATACAATAATTACGACCACACGGCGTAATAGTTAGGCAAATCAGGTACACCACTGCCACGAGTTATATTTTTGCGCAAGGATAAGTTACAAAATATGATTATAATATATATATAACAATGTTAAATAAATTGATAATTATTCTTTTCTAATATTTTCTAAACTATGTTGGATTTTAAATGCTGTTAATAGTAATAGAAACACTATTAGTTCAATATTATAATAGTTATTTAATTAAATAATAAATAATTTGAACTGTAACAACTTCAATATATTATTGACTATTGTAAGCCGTAATAATATGTTTAATAAATATAAAAAATATGTGCACAGTTTTGTTTCTGATTTCTAAAATAAAAGTTAGTACTTCAGTTTGAAACTTTTTATTTTAAAATTATGTTTTTAAAAAAATCAGAAAAACTGTTAAACCTTTATTTATATTCTTAAGATTGAATAATATCGTTCATGAATTTAGAATAGTTAATTACACAGTTTTAAATAAATCCACTATAGTTGTTCACTGAAGTACCTATTCATGATGTATGCGGAGGATGTATTGAACAATACAAATAATTCAAATAAAACGATGACAGAAAATTATTTAAAAAAAAAAAATAAAATATCATCATTCTGGGTTCAACTATGCTGGTTATTCAATAATATAGAATCATTATTTGTGATTTATTACCAACGTTTTCACGGTCAGTCTGTCAGTCTCGCAGAATTCATCACAATATAATAATAATAATATACACACTTTGTGGAAGTTACACGATACATACACATAAGCAATAATGACAATATTTTGGATTCTAAATATTATTTGATCTTGAATATGGCATACAGTATCACGCTGTGCACAAGCCTTATTTGATGCATAATATGCTTGTACCTGATCTGCCTAAGTAACCAATGGCAACCCTTTATAAACAAAAAAAGTTTCAATGTCCGCCGTGAATCTCAAGATACCTTTTTTACCACCACTTTAAAATGCGTATATCGGAAAATCCTTTCTTATAGCACATCTAGAGCATCAGAGGAACCACTATTCCAAATTTCAGGTTCGTACGTTTTGCAGTTTTTGAGATATAGCAATGAATGAGTGAGCAAGTGGTATTTGGATTTTTTATTTAAAGATTAATTAACATAGTATAAATAATATAAAATTAAGTTGGAAGTTAGAGAATTATATAAATAATATTACTAAAGTTATATCTGATTGTACCATTTTTTCGATTTTTTGTAAATATGAAATATTCTATTCGATCAATGATCTTTTTGGGAAAATAAAATTTAATTTTAGGTCAGATTTTTTACTATACAATGATTAAACTAAATGCACTACATTAGATATAAAATAAATCAGAATCGTTTTATAACATAAGATTATTGGATCATAAGACTTGCGAATATGAACTATTAAACATTAAGTCATTGATGTTGTATGCTTTTTTTTGTAGTATGACTATAAAAATTTTATAAAAATGTTGGAATTAAAACTACCACCATAATCTGGCTTTTTAAATATCCTTATATTGTATATTATTTTAGATTTCTAATAGGATTTTTTACTAAGAATGAAACACGAACCAGGAACGACTTTTCTCAGAAACGCTCATTGGTTTTATCGTATGCTGAAGATGGCATAAATTCCCACGTAATTCTCTTAAAAGGTTTTCGTTTGAACAGAAATAAAACAATATTGACTATAGATTTTCGTTTATCTTTATTTTGTATTTGTCAATAAAGTTATAATATGTACAGAGTATATTATATGACACTGCACTGATCTTGAGTGTTTGGAGAGAAAGATACGTTTTTTCTACTATCAATAAAAAACTGTAATATTTTAATAATTCAAAACATTACTGTATGATTAACATTATTATTGTAAGCATGATAAGTTTTATCATTTATTTATATTTTTACAATTACCACCGACGGTATCAACCGAAATTTATTGTACCATGTAAAATGTATGACTATAATATTTCTATTTTTTGTTACGGAAAACGGCATAGTCTCTATAGCTTGGTAGTGGTAAGCGTACCTACTAAACTCGATTACGAACAAATGAATTCAATAGTGATGGAGTCTCGTAATGTTTGATCGATAAAGCAGCGACTGGGTCGCAATACACATCTGCCGTGACCAGAACAGTCACAATACGTTGAAGTTAACGTACACAACAATATAATATTATGATGGACGCGTCTTCGACCACGTCTACGATCACGACTACGACTGCAACGACAACCACTTCGGTTGTTACGTCGTCGTCGGCACATCCAAACGCTTCCATCGCCACCGGAGTAGGTTCGCAAACGGCCGCCTCAGCATTGTCCTCGGCGACGTCAACTTGCACGGCCGCAGCCATTGCTGACGCTTTTGACATATTCGATCATAGTGGCAACAGGACCATTGATGTACGCGAACTGGGCACAGTACTCCGTTACTTGGGTAAGGTAGTAGACACATACATACGCTAGGTATTGCAGATCGGTAGAGGGATACTAGAGAGACATTTTGTGGTAGGATAGTAGAGACCACATCGTATTATTATGTGCTTCGAGGAGATTTTTGAACAATAAACATCTTTTTTCCGTGTAAATGTAGTTTTCACTTTTTAAATAACAATATAAGTACCTACGTTATTTGTTTCAATTTCTAAGAAGAACATTTTTCTGGATAATTTTAATTCATAAAAATTGAATTTTATAACAGATTAGTTAGGCACCTTAATACTTAAATAGTTACCTTATATAACTTTATAAATAATTAAAAATATTTTTAAAGAACAAGGGAAGTGTGAAAGAAATAGGTAGGTGTTGACAGCAAAGAGCCTAAACGGTTCATAAAAATATTAGGGTTGAAAATATGAAAAAGAAATCATACGTTGTTATTAAAAATTGTCGAAATAATATAGAAAAAACAATTTTAAGTTTCAAATGTATAATATGATTAATAGATCAAAAAAACACCAATTTTCAAAATGTTGTTATGCTTAGAAAATATTAGTATAAAGATTTTTAATCAACATTTTAAGAAGGTAATTACGGTTATTCGTTTTTGACTTTAACAAAAAATATATAGATTTGAATCTGTAGTGCTTAAATATTCCCTTCTTCCGATATTTTTTTTTAGGTTTTCTCAACTTTTTTAAAAAGAATTGACCGTTTTTAAATTCTCACACTTCACCAAACACCTACTAGATGAAATATTCAACTACAAACTACCCAAAAGTAGATTATATGTATTTGATATCGTAATGCCATACAATTTTCTGATTTGATCGAATATTCAAAGACTTAAAAATGTATTCTTAAGTATTTTTAATTGTTATTAGAAAAAAATTGTCTTGTTCTACTCAAAATCAAAAATTTATGTCAACCAATTATACAGCTAAAATTATGTTACTTACTATTTGAACAAAACCGTTTTAGTATTTTAGTTTTAAAAGACTTATCTGCTAATTTGTCATATTTATGAAAGGTGTTAAATAATATTTGAAATCATAGAACCTTCAAGTAAAAGTATAAAAGTAATTAATCAGTAGGTATTAATATAATTAAATTACTTATCCACACTAGTTTTAGGTTTATTATTTTAAAGCTCATACAGATGTTTTTGATGAATAGTGTTGAGTAAAAATTATAGTATGATTAAAATTTGAACTTGAGACGACTTACAGGGATATAATAATATATCTAGAGTAAAAACGAAACGGTGTTAAGCTGTCAGTAAACACCACTGATCCACCTTGTCATGCGACGTCCTTAACTTTTGTTTACTGATTGAAAACTTATGGTATGTAGAGTAGACGTATGTAGAATGTAAACAATCGGTGTTATAGATTTAATATTGGTCCAAGTATAATCTTATAACGTTGAACGTATGCGCAGTCATTGACATGACTTTGGGCCATAGATCGGGCTATAGGGGTAATGCGGTACTATACATTTTAAAAGCCATACATTATATGGAATATCAAGTAAAGTTCATACACATACCTATTATACTTTTATGATTTATCGCTAAACAGTGGTTCGTGTGATGGATTTATATATTAATACGCGAGCATTTTTTTTTTCGTATCAATAACTCCGCCTTTACCAATACATATAAGGGAATAAATAGATAATATATCATTGGTATATAAAAGTGTTATCGAGTAGAGTTGCATAAAAAAAATGTATTCATATTATGTGGCCGTTGAGGCAGGTAAAATACGAAAATATAAACACTCACATAGTAAAATAAAACCTTTTGTAGTCATACTATGGTAATTGGTAACACAAAATATATAACATAATAAGTAATAACCTAAAAAATTTATATAACTAAACAAAATTATAGTTGTTCCATATAAATAAATTATTCATACGAATAAAAGGGTTAGAACAACAAACGTCGGTACCGAACTCTGTGTGTGCTAAGAAACGCAATATTTTAGAGCGTGTTTATTTTACAATTAAAATGATTTTTCTGGTCAAATTTCGACCGTTGGAATTAGCTGATAATTAATAAAATATTTGAAAGTTATTAGATTACATCATTGTGTTAATATAATAATAATATGATCAATAGTTTCATAAGTAATGTGGTATATTAAAAAATATCACAGGTTATGTACCTTCGCAAGCCGACCTGAGAGAACTTGCTGTAAACGTTGAAGATCACGAAGCGACCGGTACCGTACATCTGGCGGCATTTTTACCATATGTCGAAAATGCTATCAGTGAATACAAGTGAGAAGGAATCGGGTACATGGTGATATTTTAATGTGCATGCTAAACAATAAACGAATGTATTATTTAATGTTGTTGATGTTTGAAAATGCAATATAGGTAATGGTGTAGAATGATGATTAAGCATATTTTGATGATTGGACAACACTTAGAACGTGAAATGAGAAAAGGATGGACGTGATAAGCGTGTATAATTATAGTACCTTATTATCGGAAAATTCAAAATCAGTATCTATTGAATTGTAATGACAGTATATTATTTCATACGCAAGTTTTACAAAGATTCTAAAATTTATTATAATTAGGTGTAGGTACGAGAATGAAAACTATTTCACTTTAATTTTTGTTTCATGTATTTGGTGTCGGGCATTTGCATATCAGTTGTTTATTTTTAACGGTACTTAGAATTAAAAAAAAACGCAGTTTTTAATCAACTACATACTCTACAGACAATATAATATTTTATATGTTCGTTGTATTTAATTAGTTATATCTACTCACTTTCTGCTACTTTGCATAAATATATTAGGGTTTAAATTAATTAACAGAAAATGAACACATTGAAACCTTCAGTGATTAATTGGCTGCATACATATTTTTTAATGAATTTATTATAAACTACAATGTTAAGAGGGAAAAAAAATCCATTTTTACTAAATTTCATCTCAAATTAAATTTATATTATACTGGTACTTATACCTTTTTTTCCATTATGAACCGGTGACACTGAGTGAACTAGTTTCCTAATTTCCTATGGATTTCCGATGCCACCATTGTTTATTGACACAAATACAAGACCTTTACAAATACTATATATTTGATATATAATTAGCATTAAACAATGAACATACAATATTATAATGCAATATATATTATGCATATTATGAATCTGGAGTTTCTTTTTTCATTTTTGTGCTTGAAACAAAACAACCTCTCCTAGCTGTGCAAATAATTACTCTATAATATAATAGTATAGTACTTCACTACTTCAGAATAGTTGTTTGTTATAATTCTGTGCTCGTATAATTGATTGAAATTGGATCCAATAAACTAAAGTTCCTAAAATTGATTTTAGCACGTCAGACGTCTACAACTTTATAGTAAAGTTATTGTTCTATACAATTTAATTATAATTTATTTATGTTTGTTCTAAGACAGAATAAAATCAGTATGTATTTTTTGTAAGAAAATATACGGAAGACAAAGTATACTTTAAATAACAGATTGTGACGTTAAAAATGGTCTACCATTATTTTTGGTACACAAAAGGACACCGTGCTAAAATGACACCGGTATAATCAATCAAAATATCCTCGCTCCATAAAAATTAGTTTTTTTTCCCTCCCACAGAATTTCGACACGTCCTTCTCCACTCTTATTCCATTGATTTAGAGTACGTTTTACAGTTCAATACTGGAATTAGAAACCACTGAAAATATATTTGAGAACCAGAATATAAAACCCAAAATATATTATGTCCCTGATGGTATACAATGCACTGCAACCCATGCTTCTACGTTATTAATTATAACAAAGGTACATTGTGACATTATTTTACAACAGATATCAGCCGGCGTCAGCGTCTGAACTGCTTAGCGCTTTTCGGGCCTTGGACCCAGAACGGATCGGCACCGTAAGCCGTGAGTGCATGGAGTCGGCGCTCCGTCACGATGGAGAACCATTCGAAGACGAAGAACTAGAAGAAATGATGTCTGTCGCCACCATCGAAACGGCTGCAGGTGGCACCGTCATACCATACGAGCTCTACATCAATAAAATCTTGGTGAGTGTGCACTCGGTACAGTCCCATTTTTGTTTTGTATCTCACAGACATGTATACGTATATAATTTACAAATTATGTAATAAGTGTACCACTGTACCTATACATTAACGTATGCAATAGGACACTAGGTACTAGGTACTCTTTCTTCCACTCGAGTTGTCTACTGATCATGAGACATTATATTGTAGGCCACAATACATATTTTTGTGTTTAAAAATTAAAAGCAAATATTTTACGTGAAATTGTTTGAAAAAGTTCTCAAATTCGTGTACCTATTAGCATAATCATTGATTATAGAAACAATGGTATGATTTATAGATGACGTAACACACTCGTTTTTTAATGGGTGTGATAAATATAAATATAAATTTAAAAACAATTATTATGATAAATTAAACGGAAAGTAATAAAATGTTCTATATTTATGATGTATGGTAGGGATCACTGATTCTTATTTTTGTAGGGAAATTTCATTAGGAAGTTTTTAGAGCCATAAAAATTGAATTTACTACATGTTTATCCAAAAATAATGGAAAGGTAGAATCAAAAAACTAAAGAAAATATCGTTTTATTCCTCATCAAAAATTACAATATTTGAAAAGTAATTTTTTCCGCGGACCTCCATATTTGAGCAACACGTGATGTATTAATTGTATCGGTAAATAGGGTGTAATTTACCTCGAAAATAGACTGATAATGTGCAGTTGCGTCATTGAACGTATTTTATTTTGTGTTGAGAATAAATATAAGTGGCTTATAGATGTTTATTGTATACCTATCTCCAAATACCCAGGTATAAATAAAATCCATAGCGCGTTGTCAAAAACATTTTAGTTTAGAGATACAAGTTTTAATTTTATACTACATGTACAAAATTGAAAATTAAGGCCCTCGCCATTTATCTGCAGCTACCATGGAAACACCGAACACAATTTATAAAACATGCATCCATCAATCTTAGATAATAGTAGTACAAAACAACTGCCAACATTTAGCTGGTAAGAAGGGCGATAGATTAAGGGAGATAATGAGAAAGTAAACAAAAAGAAAATCTAAAACACACATTTATTGTATAGTCACGAACCACTGATTTCATTACAATATTATACAATTGTTTTGAAGTAAATACGAACAATATTACAATTTATATTATGATTTATGACTAGTATACAATAATTGTATACGTTAATGATTTTAAAAGACTCTACGAGACCTATACTATAATATTATATATTTATATGCATTTCAATTTAAATCATATACAACATTTATTCAACATCAGAGGCTCAGTCTGAAATTATAGGTAGGTACTTTCGAGTATTTAAATTTTTATTTTCCTATGTACTATTGCTTAAATAATAATATTCTATGGACTTTTTTAATTTTATTCGACCCACTAAAATATCTTTTAAGTACTTAATTATTATTGCGGTAAACATTCAGATTTTTCAACTAAACAAATTTACGAGAAATTTTATAATACTAATTATTTGACTAGCTGAATCTCCGTGAACTATTCAATGAGGAAAAGCATTTTTTTTCTGTAAACCTGGTAAAATAATTAAATATTGACGAATGTTAGCCACGTGGTGTCAAGATGACAAAATATACTCGAAATAAAAATAGCAGTTAGTCGAGTAACTCTAAGTGGACCTAGATTTGAAATCCGAGTAATATATTTACCTTTAGTTACATAAAAATCCACACAGAAACACGATGCCTTGTTTTTTTTTTGCACTCTAAAGTTTATAGAATAAACACTTCTCAATTTACTGTATATACAAAACATGTCCTACATTTTTTTTTTTATCCAAGAGACACTATATTATATGTAATGCACAAAACGTCGTTTAAAAATTATTTGAATTGGTATAATCGTTGTTGAACCTCTGGGCTCTGTTCGACATTGTCATAGACATGGGGCATGGCTAATGCGATCTTCATATACGAGTGACGTAACAATAAAATTAATAATAGTCAAAAATAACATTTCTTAGAAAGTCAAGTTTGAAAAAAATATATTGCTGTAACATTTTATAATATATAATACTGTTAACAGTGAAGCTCAAAGAGAGGAAATAGGTAGCCACTCTATAATATACAGTTATGGGAGTCGTTTGTACCTCGTAATTTAGTCACTCTATTGTAAGTAGGTACCTACGTAAGTGTGTTAAATTTTAATTCAATGATAAAATAGCATTGCATAGGAAAAACGATTCTGAGCGAAGACGGTTTTGATACCTATTGCTAATAATATTAGTTTACAGTAGGTTGGTTTAATTTTTGCATAAAACATTGTTTATTATTAACTTTTGATTCAATATCACCTTCTACCTTACTGTAAAACGTTGAATAGGTTCGTAGTATAAAATAATAGGAAATAGCTATAAAACAAATGTGTCAATGTGCTTATAAAATATGATAAAATACGTAAAAAATTCTAGTTTTATTTTTATTTTTTTGTTTTTCTTCATTATTGGAAAGTACTGGGTATTCTAACTTCCCCCCTCCCCCCCATAGTATCAACTAGACTCATATTTCCAGTAGAAAAAATATTTGGAGTTAAAAATCTAATTATTTTTACAGTACCAAAACGTGATTATAGACACGTAAATACAATAATAAACACACGTCATTGTAAAATCAATACATTCATTACTCCGCTTAGAATCTAAAATTGAAGTACCACGTGTGTTTTGTGTCATCAGGTAGGTCACGTGGCCACGTGTCACACAAATCCTATTGTTATTTCATTATTTGTTACGTCATTCCGCTATATGGCAATAACATCATGTGATAAATGTTATATAAATAATACATTTTGGTTTTTTATTAATAGATTCCGTTAAAAAAATTAAAACACTATTTTAATTCATAATAATATTAGTAGTTATCCTTGATTACAAAATATTACATATTTTTTTCAGGTGACAAAATGGGACACAGAACAGTATGGTAGTAATACCACGACTATTACAACCACTAACTCAAAAATATCCAACAGAAAATAATTCATAATATACCTAATTTCTACATAAAAAAAAATATTATTAACAAGTAATTCTTAGATTTATTTATTAGTGTAAACTAATGTATGTTAATTATGTTAAATATCTACCTATAATAATCGTGAATAACAAGGCGCCCACAATATAATATAATATTTAAATAAAAGTATACATAATTGACACTTCTCGGAGTATTGTTCGTTGATTCCAAACACTTAAAATATTATAATTTATAACTACCTAATGGATCATAAGGAAGATTAATAGAGGATGCGATTAAGTTTTAACTAACTATATTAGTACATAACTTGAAAATTTCAATAATTACCAATTTAAGTTACATAGATTTTTTATGAAACATCCAAAAAAGCCATTAATACTAAAATATAGGTTCTTACTAAATTTGAGAATTTATTATCTCGAAATAGACCTTAAGGGTGTGTTAATAGTCAGTAGTTACTAGTTAGTAGCTGCGTCAACTCCAAAGGGTTCCTACATTTTTTAAATTTTCACTTATTCTTTTAAAATTATCTTAGATACTTTTGTTTCATCTATTGTTACATCGTAATAAACGTTTAATTTAATAAACGTATATAGTATAATTTATACATATTTTATTATAACATTCACTTTGTTCTGAGTTTGGGTAACCAGGGCTTATTTTAAGGGTTTTTTAGTAGTGCGTATAAATCTATTAAAAAAAAATGTAGGTACGGTGCATGATAAAAAAAAATAAGCCTTGGGATAAACATTAAACATAGTTTGATAAGTGGTAAACTGCAGATAAACAAATTAATATCTAAAAAATGATATATAAAATTAAAATTCTTCTTCAAATTTTATAACACTTACCCAATTGGTTATTATGGCATCTTGGAAATTTTAATTACTAGAATTGTTTTCCCCCTTTAAATTTCAAGCTGTCGAGTCACAACTGTGTTATGCAAGTCATGTTTCTTTAGACTATGGACTACTTCAATCCTACATTCCTCTATTGAAATGAGACATCCACACTTAAAATAATCAAATGCGTTGTACGTAGATACATTAAATACGGTAATGAATGATTTTGAACGTTGACGGGGCCTCGTAGAAATTTTATCATATTAGTTTAGAATCAGAGATGGTCTTCATTCGTTCACATAATAATTATCATAGTTATAATTGTAACGTAATTATTTATCTACGATAGACTACGTTTTATTTCATATAATATATAGTTTGGAACAACTCAAATCAAAAACCGAAATCATATGCCAAAGCCACAGCCAACTCATCATCAGTCAATGAACCTCTCCACGTCATCAAAAAATGTATAGAAGATTTAAA
The DNA here is from genome assembly GCF_005508785.2 of Acyrthosiphon pisum. Classification (NCBI taxonomy): domain Eukaryota; kingdom Metazoa; phylum Arthropoda; class Insecta; order Hemiptera; family Aphididae; genus Acyrthosiphon; species Acyrthosiphon pisum. The sequence goes on from NC_042494.1 coordinate 9,128,516, forward strand.
ATTTATTTTAAACCCTCTTCTATTGGCTCTAACTACCCTAATTAACAAAATTACACTTCCCATTTCATCCACTCTGATCTTATCCTTTTCCGATTTACCTTGTCACTTTATATATGGTATACATTTTTTGTTTCTTTTTGTAATTGTTGAGATATAATAATTTAAAAATTAAAATCTCATTAATAATATATATATATATATATAGTTTTATCAATCAGAGAAGTTTAAACAGGCCATTGTGTTAACACAAAAATAACATATTATATATATAGGTATATACATTACGCCATAATACCATCAGGGTTCGCTACATATTTTAGTGGTGCCATTTAGCGAAAAAAGAAGAAATTTATAGTATATATTATGTAATTGCTTAAAAAAACGCAACAGAAAAGGTGTTATGTATGAAGGAAACATGTGTGTCGCTAGTTAATGGATGTCATTACAACTGAAATTAATTATAAAGCGGCGTACTAATCGAAACAGCACGTGGTGTATTTTGATCGTAAGCCTTCGATAATGGTCTGAGAAAAAATTGAAAATATCCAATGTTATACTGTTGTTGTTTGATCTGAATTTATCTTTTAGGAAAATTGAAATCTGTCCATATGTAGTATGTACTATGTAAATTATATTATCTATGAGTATAATAGTAATATTATTTTTCTGGCAGAGTGTGCATGTTCAACCGGTGGTTGGGCATGAAAGGTCTAATAAAATACCTACATCAATCGAGTGTGGGCACAAGAATGACTGTACTGGCTAATAACCTAACCTACGATTGCAAGTATCTACCTATATAATATATTATTTTTATATTGATGTGGTTCGCGAGCCACAACGGTGAACAATGCCGTTCAGCGGGAGGTGGGTGGTGAAAGCAATCGGCTTAATGGTCTTTAAGAAAATGTCTACAAAGAGAAATAGACGACAGCATAAGTAAAACTAATCCTGAAATATTTGACGAGATTTTTCGAATTAATTCCTTTTCATCCCCCACGCACACCCGTTCTACAGGACAACTGCATTATAAATTAGCCTGTTCTCTCGTGTACCTACTCGTCGTGTCGAGCGTAACGTTATAATGACCGAAATACAGACAGCCAGAAATGAAATGTTTGTTCTCGTGTAAAACGCATATCATTGTGTATAATATATTATGTGAGCTACTACCGCCCATTCGATAATTTATTAATATGTTGTGCGGTTTTCGATATTATTAGGGTGGGAAAAAAAAATCGACCATTTCGGACGTTAAGCAAATAAATAAAATATAGTAATCGGTGGCACGGTCGTGTGTTTTTTGTTCGGTTCAACGGGCTAGGGTTTCGAGTATTAATATTATCGCATTGACGACGTGAAAATTAAATTTCATTCGGTCAGAAAACTATTTCCAAACAGTAATCGATAAAACTTGTGTAGCACTTATGTTCACGTATAAAAGTCTAAAAAAAATTTCGAAACGTTCGTCTGTTTTATTATTTTATATTGTGTTAAGTTAACAAAATATGTCTATATACTATGTGCACATATTATTATCATTATTAGTGTGGGAGTAATGGTAAACTTGAAAAATAAATCGAATGATAAATAAATATTATACAAAGCATATTATATTGACACTAAATACCATTTTATTTATTCTTATCGACTTTACACACGTTATTGACAACATCTGATATATTATTTATTTTATGAGAACACTTATGTGTCACTGTAGGAACGGTGGAGCACACTACTTCGGAATTCAATATCAAACTATATAATTTATTGTAAAAACAAATATGTGTATAGTTGTTAAGATAAATATACTTGTCCGATAAAAATAAGCGATATAGGTAATCTTGTTTTGATATATAAAAAAAAACCCCTTTGCATACTGGTTCGTGGGTAGTACAGAAAAAGATATTTAAACAAAAACGTGTTTTTATTTTATGATTAAATCAAAAGCAGAAAAAAATATGTTGATACTTGTGGGCAAACCTGAGTTTTAATTAAATCATTTTTTTTTTACCGTTGAACTACCTTATGTCATATTATCATACATTAATTTGAGTTGATGTAGTATGGGACACTGTATGTCTCTGATCAGGGCTGTGCCACCTGTATATATATTTCATAGTAAAATAATGTATTATATATTTTTGTGTAATTAATGAAATACAATTTTTTTGAATTAGGTATGTCATGCATTTTAGTCGTTTTTTAAGAATATTAAAATATATTGGTTATGTTCCGGATTCAATTCCAGCGCTGCATCTAAGATATTAGAATTTGTAAAATTGCTGAGTTCTTCAGTATGTGTGTGAAATTTAGGAGTTAGGGTAACTCTGCAGGTTTAACATATGGGTGGATCTCATTTTGCCATTAAAAAAAAAATATGTTATTTTAGATTATTCGTTTTTCATAGTCTATTCAGTATTCTACATTTCGTGTATTGTTTGATTTCCGTTAGTTTAGTTTTTTATTTTTCCAGTGAGTTTGCCATTTTACTTGAAATTTTACATTTTATTTGCTTTAAATATGATTTGAGTTTTGTTGCTCAGCTTTTAGCGTCTTAGTACGCTTTTTAGCTTTTAAGCATCTTGGTTCTCTTGTATATTTCTAAAGTCCTGGTATTTTAATAAATGCTATGTTTATTCTTTTATTTTGTAGGTACCTATTTATAATGTTTTATGTTGCATGCGATTTATAATGTCTGTAGCATTTTCTAAGCTTCTCAGTGTGGTCAGTAAATTTATGAGGATAGTGTTTTTTGTATTATTTATTTATTTATATAAAATCAACGGGCCAAAGCCCTTTAACAAATAAAGAAAAAAAACATTATATATGAATTGGCACAATATGAAAACAATAGACAAATGATAATAATAAACGTAAAAATAGTAAAAAATACAAAAACAAAATTTTAGACTATAAAACAAAAATTATAAAATATATATTTAGGCACTATGATTTAAAAATAACAAAGTTTTAGCTTTAAATGCTTGGCGAGACAAGACAAAAAAATCCAAGACTATGGAGATTCTATCGGCGTTAATAATTTCTCTTGAAAAAAATGAATTTTTTCGACTATTTGTATTAAAATTAGGTGTATGCAATCATTATTACGTGTATACCTACTAGGGATTCTAAATCCAATTAAATTTAAAATAGCTGGGCAGTTTATATTATTATTTAAAATATCATAGACAAACATTATATCAATTAAATCACGCCTGATTAAATTATGCTTATTTCTTTCGATATATTCCACTGTTTTGAGAATTTCTAATGACTATTGCAGTGAAAATGATTCAATTTTTAGGTACCTAGTTTATATTTTTCGACTATGAGGTGTTTATAGGTAATTACGATTTATAAATCTGTTTCTGACTGGAATGCGTCCAAAAATAATTATAATGATAAAAAAATGGTAAAAATTTGTATTTTTATTATATAGTTATATGACATATTGTTAGAGTATTAAATGCAATGAAATAAAACGTATTAAATTTAAATAACCCACTAAAAAAAAAAAAAAAACATAAAAAGTGTAAATAATAAATAATACTAAAAGAGCATATTTATGCAATTTCAATCAAGTTGAAAATGGCGTTTAATGGAAAATTAACACTGTTTTGCAAATTAATAAAGGTAATCGCGTTATTTTGTAAAATCGAATAAAAATACAGACATTTGCTTACAATAAAGTTTAAAATTCATACTGTATTATTATTATTTATTATACATTAGTGTATAATTTAAATTATATTAAATTTATAAACTCATAATAATATAATATTATATTGCATATTTAGTATATTATATTAATAATATATGCTAATAAAATCATAAATAAATATTCAACTAAATAATAATTCTAGTCCTCCTTTGTTCGCTTCATTTTACAAAATACCTCTTAGTGCATTGGCCTAGCATTTAGGTTAATAAATTTGGCCAATTTTAAATATAAGTGTCGTTAAACTTGGGAAAAGACAATGCCCCCCCCCTAAAAAAAATTAATTCTAGATCCGCCATTGATTAGGTAAATATTATGGTTCTTACTATCATGTGAAGAATAAACTCATAATGTCAGAAATAATAATAAGATGAATAAAAAAGCATTAGTTAGTTTATGCTAAATATATGCACATATTTTAATTTGAAAAGTTTAAAGTAGTTCAGGTTATTTATATATAAATTATAAGGGAATTAAGAAGAAGTGAGAAGAATTAATACAATATAAAAATATGTTATTTACGATGGACATATTTGTTTTTTTTTTTTTTTTAATGTTAACCCACGGCAATTTTGGCCATTGGGTGGTTTTTAACTGCGTGGGAGGGTACTGTAGGTTTGAACACGTTTACACAGTTTGGCAGATTTTTGTAGTGGGCACCCGTAGGTATCTGCCATACCCGTTTGGAGATGGCGGCACTTCTCTCCGGACACCGTGACTTACCCGAAGAAAAATGCTACCCGCGGCCGAGGCTTTGAACCGGCGTCGGTGCGCTTCAAAACCGACGCCTTAGTTCGCTCAGCCACTCCATTCCCCTATTTGTATATTCTAATGGTTGCTATGGACATAATATATAAATAAACAAACAAACGTATCGTTTCATTTTTCGTTACGATTTTTTTTCCACTCACACCTCAAGAAAGAAGTTTTACTTCAAAATTAGAAGTATCATTTACATAATTCAAAAAAAATATGACTGGAATATGGAATGACAACATAATTGTACCCTCGTACCACAAAAAAAATTGCAATTATATTAATTATGTGTATTATAAAATAACAATAATAAAAAAAAAAAATTAGTTTTATATAGACTTATATCAAAAAATTGATCTTAACACGGTTTACACTCAACACAAGTATAATGACTATAATTATTTTGACATGAATAATACGTATATAGTGTATGTAAGAACTGTTACCGTAAAAAAACCGCTGTGAAAATATCCAACCGTGTCTTTCGGCAATATTTCAATAATTAAACTTTACTTACGATGTAATTACGGGGGCTTCGAAATTACATATTATACTTGGGCCGTTCACTTTTCATTCGTTGTTTTCGAGAACATTAAATCACAGATACATATTGCACATACGATACGCTCTCATATAATATAAAAACCATACATTATTATTTATTAATACAAAAAAGAGAAAATATGATTAGAAGTACATTAGAAGTATTTATAATGAATGGTAATGTTGACATATAATTTAAGGACAAATTATCAGAAGACGCGATGTCAATGTACCACGAGAACGGACATGGCTTTTATTTAGATGCACACATACACACACACACACACACACACACACACACAAATGTACCTGATTTTGAACCCTGTAGTGAATTTCATATATTATTTCCAACGCTCCAAACCAAGCTACGTTAAATTAGTTTATACGCACATAACTAACCCATATAATATATATAATATAATATATGTTAATTATATCTTTTGCTTATACTAACAATGCTTATCATAGATATTATACCTATTTTGTGAGCTTGTATTATTTTAATCATTTTGTTACACTTATTTCAGATTACATTTATTCCAAATATCCTTTTCAAATTACAACAGTTTTATAAGTTTATAATCTTTAACCATGGTAATATTGGTAGGATTTAAATGTTGATACCTACGTATAATATAGAGAAGCGATATAAGCTTAAACATAAGAACACCGGAAAACATGGTTGGCCGTCTATTGTAATTTATACAATTACAAATTGGAATGTTTTATTACATCTACATTATTCCAGTAATTTAGTAATTTAGAATTGGAAAATAAATTAAGAATGAACACTGGATGTCTGGATCTTGTTTAAAAATAACAATTGGAGCACGCTCAAATATAAAAGAGGGTACGCTTTGTCACCAATATGGCAATATACTTTCAACGGTATTTATATTTTATTATAGTATATGGCCCTTCTTATAGACGTTCTTTCTTATCACGGAGTCCCATAATATATTATAATTCGTTTTGATTACTTACTTGAAAACATTTATATAATAGTAGTCCTTCAGCCCGTGTGTCGAAGTAGTCTCATTTCATTGCTTGTTTCATGTATTGCCACCATATTGACATATCTATATATAGATCGTTAAAATACACTATCACTTTTCGTATCTAACTGGATTAGACTATTTTTTTAAATTTCATAATGAAATATTAGAAGTTAAGATGTGTACAGGTACACTCGAGTCGTATTTACAGGAACATCGGAGAGGAATAAAAACAAATTCTACTTAAATATATTTAAGCCAGTAGACCCTACATAATAAACCCTATAATTTGAACTCGAACAATCCTATGAAAATTTTTTGAAGCATAGTTTAATCTATTATGTAACCTTAAAAAATGTTTATTTACCTTATGGTGTATGCAAATTACAAAGCTTAGAGATTTCCTCGTTTAATGGAATCATCTAAAATCTTGAGTTTGCATCCATTGTACTAAAACAACTTGAGTCAGCTAATTTAGATTTTACAAATTTCAAAATTAAGAATATGGGCCCATTTATGTTCCTATTTAAACTTTGCTGATTTCGATTCTAGACATATTCTTATTTAATATTTTTCTTTTCCCCAATAACAGTAAATCTCACCCATGAAGTAGTTATTGTTACCTTCCATTTAAATAAAAGAGGTTTTATTTATTTATGGGTTTTAACTGGTGTTTGCTCTTTGACAACATTTATAATGATGCAATATGTACATACTAATGACAAAAGCTGTATTTGTAGTATAATTATAACTCCAAAATACAAACTATACCCAATTTTATGCAAGCAACTACTCTCAAAGTTGAAGATAGATGCATTTTTAATATTTTTACATCTCAAAAGGTGTGATAGACAAAAAAAATTATGAACAGTCTCCGTTCTGAATCGTTATTCATATAGGTAGAATGATTTATTATTGAATTAAAAATCAACACATCCAATAAACTTATAGCTAATCAATAAAACGAGGTGATCTCAAAATCTACTATACCTACAGCAAATGAATGTTTTCCCTAATTTCAGATCTTGAGGTGAGTAATGAATATGTACTGATTCTAATTTTTTTTTTTTTGTACGATTTATATTAGAAAACCTGCTTTGCTTTTCAACTTTGGGCATAGTTTCAGGTGTACAATCGAATATGGTTGAAACTTTCAAGAGATCACTGTTCAAAAATCCTAGTGTTTTTGAAAATAATCGAGAAAACAAAAAATAAATAAATTGAGGAAATACCGTTTTCGAAAAACTAGTTTTTGACAAAATTGATTTTGTTATTTTTAGTATAACTCAACATTCATAGACAAAAGAAATTGTCAACAAATTTTTATAATATTATTTTCTATACATAATACAATATTTTGATGTTTTTTGAGCTATCTTTTTGAGCTATATAGACATTTGACATTTTTCACTTGGTCAAAAACCTTAAAAATCTAATTTAAGGTTTTTCTTAAGTTCTTTGTAAACCGAAAAAAAAATCATAATTACGTGATAAAAATATATTTTTATAAGTCGTGAAAATTTGTAAGTTATTTTGTAGTTCAAAATTAATAAAAATGTTGACATTCATACCTAATATTTGAAAATTGAATTTAAGGTTACTCATGATGTTTATTACTTATTTTAATTTAAAAAAATAGTTTAACGTAAATCTACAAATATACTTCATGAGCTCCTGAAATTTAAGTTTTGACGTAATTGACATAATTAGATATTCATGCGTATAAAACGACTTAAGTAGTTAATACTGTAACCAAAAATATAAAAATATGTATATACACTTATATCTCTACTTGGAATCGTCCTTTTGTATGCAATTATTTATACAGTAACCTAGCTACTCAATCACGAGATACACTCGAAACCTATAACTGTTCAGCAGAGGGGTTACATATTTTCTTCTATGGTATTTTTAGTTTCTATGTTAGTTGTTAAGTGTATCGTATCTGGCTTTTAGTTAAAAAGAAAATTCTTAATAACCATGAAAAAAGAAAAAAATCAATAATGTACCTACCTAATATTGAAATACCTTGAATCTATTTTTCATTTATAAATGTTGTTATGTCTGATGAAATACAAATAAAATGTATTTTAAATCTTAATTTAAATTCTCAATATATTTTTGTTGTACTATAGAAAATCACCATCATGTATATGCTGAAAGTCCCGTTTATGTGGATTTTATTAAAAACATATCACAGATTTTTATTTACAACATTCAACGAGACCGTTATTTTTTTATGTCGATTGGTTTTACAATAGTCAAGAATAACAATAGTTATAAGACTGCAATTTGTTTTTTTTTATATAGAAACTCATGAATTACTACAGTTGGATTCTTTTTTATATTGTGAATAATATAACTAAAAAACTTACAGCGTTTTGAGACGTGTATAATTTTTTTGTATGTTAACCTTTAAAAGTTTTTATTGTTATTATACATTGTTATAAGTACTTACTTATATTTTGACTGTAGATAAATAAATTGAAGATTCGTTTACGTATGTTTTCAATTTAAAGTGTTAAAAAAGTTAAGTTTTAAATTCATTATCAGATATTTAAATTATGAGGGAAAACAAATTTTATTTTTCAAATAAGACGAGGACACTAGGTAATTTAGATTCTGAGTGAAACCACAAAAGTATTGATTCTACAATGATATGAGTTTTTTTCATTTTTAGTGTATGTGTAGGTAAACGAAAAGTAATAGGGATAATGCTTCAATTATTGACTTTGAGGGTAGTTTTATACAGCAAATTGGATCTAGTTCGTACTTTTGATGGGTCAAAATTGAAAGTATTGAAAATGTTTTAAAAATGTCGGGAAAAACAAAACAAAAATTATTAAATAACGGGGATTTTTACAATACACTAGTTTTTGACAAAATGGATTTTGTTTTTTTTTTTAGGATAACTCTAAAATGAATAACCGTAAGCTCTCAAAATTGCCGGAAATTAACGATTTTCCATCGAAAAATTTGCTTATTATTTAGTTGTAATTCATAAACAAATAACTAACAGCTGTAGAAACTTGAAATATATTGATACCCATAGTATAATTTAAAATATTCATTTTAATTTATTGAGCTATTTACAGACTTTTGGTAGGTATTTAAAGTTTTTAGTTTTTTTCTATAAATATTGATAAATTTCGATCAAGTAGCTTGATAATTTAATACAAGGATTTTCATCAAGTTTTTATCACTGCAGCTTATAAAAATTAAAGATACAAACTTACCATTTTTCTTATAAGTAATTTAAGTTCAAATTTTGTCATAATTTAACAAAATCATGAACATTTGAAAATAATTTTGTAAGTTAAAAATCTCCAATTATTATTGGTATGGATTGAAAATGTAAAATAAAGTTTTTCATAAGTAGTTCATACCGTTGCTCAAAAAATCTAAAAAATATATAAATAGTTTTTTTATTTATACTTCAAGTTCAAATATTAACAAAATTAAATATTTAAGCGAAGAATAACAATTTTAGTTATTTTATTGTAATTTAAAATATTATTATTCGCGGGAACTTAAACTTGACACTAACTAAATATCACGTCTTGGTTTTTTTTTGGTGACAAATCTAATACAATATACGTTATATAGGTGCAACTACATGTATCTCGGTTTGAGTGTATCTAAGTTTTAATGTACCTCAGTTCACGGACAAATTGGCGTCAGTGCACCTAGATTTGTGAAATAATTTGTCCTAGATGGGTAACCGCCAGTCGCGCTTTGGATTTAGTACTTTGTATATTTTTTAACGTGGCTTAAAAAACTATTTCTGTCACTTTTTTGACATCTCTAAAAACAATATCTGAGATATTCGTCAATATTAATTGATTAGTTGTTGAGTATATGTGCTACAACTGCTACATAGGTAAAATACATTTGGTTTTAAGATATTATAGTTTCTTTATTCGTGGCCATAATCGTGACAGTCTGATACACCCATTAATATACAAAAAAAAAAAATAATAATAATAATAATAATACTATATAAAAAAAAAAGGTAGTGACATTTGACATGATATACCGAATGGCACAAAGGAAATGGGGCCTCGTAACAGTCGCTGCCGTTAGTCTGCATGCGCGAACTTCTCTCGTGGCGGCGTGGCTCGGGGTATATAATTTCGACTATTACATTTATAATAATCTGCAACTAATAGCAACCATTTACAAGCAAAAAAAAGTTTCAATTTCCACCGTGAATCTTAAGATCCTTGTTTGACCATCCCTTTAAAATGCGAATATCGTTAAATCCTTTTTAATTGCACATCTTGATCATTTGGAGGTACTAGTGTACTACTATTCCAAATTTTGAGTTCTTACGTTTGGTAATTATTGAGATTTAGCAATGAGTGAGTGAGTGGTATTTTTTGAAAACATTAAATAATAATAAAATATAAAACTAATAAATCAAACTATCAAATATAATATTATTCTCTATAATTTTAGCTATAGGTAATTTTACTCTAAGATCACTCAAAAATCATAAAAATATTTTTATCTGTGGGTCTGAAATTTTTGATAATAGTATTTTCGGACATTTAATTCTAATATTATTATTGTTGTTTTTATTGAAAATCTCTGTGAAAATATGAATTATATATTTATATCTGTATATATTATACAGAATATAATATATTATGTTATAATATGACACCACATATTATAATACAGAACAAAAATGATGGAATAAATATTATAATATGAGCCATGAGATACCTATTATATTATTGTATCTATATAATAATATATATCTTGTTGCACTAAAGAATAATATAATATTAAAATACTGCATTTGTGTTACTGTGTTATAACTTATAATAATTAAAATACATTATGAAATAAAGAAAATACAATACACATCATACTAAAATAGTAATTTTGTAAACTCAACATTTTCATATTGCAGTGGAAGTACAAATAAATATTCAGATTAGCGATAGTAGCGATTCTATAAATAATACACCGAAATTATAAAAAATAAACACTATTACCTATTATGGTCTTTTGTTGTCATAAACGTGGGTAGAACTGCACATTATTCCTCTCTGAAAAATGTAAATGTAAATTGTATGTATTTAAAATGTTGTTCTGAACAGAATAAATGTATGTTAATAAATATTAAATAATAATGATACATTTTTTATTTATTCATATTTTCTGCACTATAATTGTATTTTTTTTTTTGTTTTACTTTTATTCTTCATAAAATGCTTATTTTTAAGAATTTTTTTATTTTTTCTTTAAAGCTTCAACTGTACAGTGGTTAGCTGTAATTACTAAGTATTACATTTTTTTCAAAAATGTTTTCCTTAAAATTTTTGTTATTAATATCAATAATATCTATAATAATGTATCTACCTATATGGTATTAATATATTAATTTGTTTTTAAAAAAAACAATTCTGTTTATTTCATTTATTTGTGGTCTCAGGATTTTGTGTAGTTGATCAGGTATGTTTTTTTTTCTTTTTTCTTAGTTGTAGTGAGAATTATAATATATCCTAAAAATCCAATTGGAAATATAACGAATTTCCGACTGGGATCTTTAGAAGATATTAAATCAAGCCGAATAACCCTTACACCATGTAAATATACCAAAAATCAATGAATAACTCTAAAATATTTATGAAACATATTTCCCTGAAGTATATCACTATATCAGTTATTAGTTACCGAATCGATCAATGACGAAAAATCAGCTCAGGTGAACTTTTCCAAAAACAAAATGGAATTCCTCCACTAAAATTCAATAACAAACCAATTCCACTTCACCAGTCAACTAAATACCTAAGTATCACTCCGGATAAAAGATTAACCTGGTCAAACCACACCAAACAAAAACAAAAACGACTTAACCCTAGTCTTCGTTTACTTAGACCTCTACTTAAATCTAACTTGAGTCTCAAAAACAAATTAATGGTATACAAAGCAATCATCAGGCCAGTATGGTCATACGGCATCCAAATTTGGGGCCCAGCTAAATCCGCAAACATTCATGCTATTCAAGCCTTACAATAAATTACCCTAAGACTATATTATCGCCGGTGCTCCGTGGTATATAACAAATGCAGCCCTCCATAATGACCTAAAAATGGAAACAGTAAACGAACTTGCAATAAACCACTATAAAAGTTTCCATTCAAAATTAACAAACAATATAAACCCCTGGCTCCTTCATTAAAAACATATTCTCTCTCACGTTACCACAAAGTCTCTGTCAATTAAAAAAAAACTGGTCTAGAAATCTCCTAAAAAAGGAAAAAAAAATTTTCGGAGGTTCTGTTAATGAATGGTCCCCTCTTAACATGATTCATGTTTGTAAATACTTTTCTATGTTATCCTTATTACTTATTGTTTTGGTTTTGTAAAGAGTATATTTAAATAAAAAAAAAAAAGTTGTTGAATTTTCTATATTTCTATATAATGTGCCTTTTACAGTTTTAACATATTATACAAAATATATTATATAATATTTACTAATAGCAATTATTCTTTAAGTAGGATATAAATAAGTACACCGTATTATACGTATATAATAATATGGAATATTAAGTGCATGGTAGGATATCCCAGAGTCACAGAGAATATTATTGCATCTATGTACAATTTGTTTTTTTTTCAATGATTATTTTATAATTTGTTACAATTATTAACAATATTAACCAGTGATAGTTAAATTAACAATATGAAAATATTTCGATTAAAAAAATTATATTTCTTCAAAAAATTTCACATTATTGCGTGCATAATTGAGTTATATTGATTGGTATCAATTAAATAAACTAATACTTATTTTTTTACATTTCAAAAATTTTTTTTGTTCTTGTTTGTTTTTGACACTGACAACAATATTGAACGATGTAATAAAAATAACCCAACTCTAAGTATTATGTTCTCACTCAAATGTGATATCAGTATACCACAGCATGTTATTCCCTATTATATTATTATCGTACATAATTCCACCATTACGACGTAGTTTTGGCCATATCCCATGATTGGTATTTTATTTGAATAATATTAAATTAGGTTCAATTTGTTTTACGTTTAAACTATTTTATGTAAATATTCTGATTTTGAACATAAATTAAGTATTTAGACGATTTTAATTTTAAATTAAAGCTTAAATAACTGCAAAATAAATAAATCATTCAAATTTATTTTGACTTTTATTATTTTACGCGTAGGTTTTACGAATACCTACATCCCTAACACATTTATTTTATCACTGTTAATGTTTCTGAGAGTGGCATAGCGGTGGTTTTCTATTTTGCATTTCCTAAAGCATTATTCTTATTAGTATAAGCATTTTGTTTGAAATTTATATTCTTATTGTCCTTATATATATTCAGTTATTTTTATTTATATGTCTATATTTATTTTTGTTTTTTTATTTTTACTTTAATTCAATTTTTCGTTATACTCTTCCAAAGTTGAAGAAAAGTGGTACAAGAAAAAACTTCGAAAAAGCAACAACTGTATTTCCTTTGATCCTTCAAAAATACAATATATTCCATCACATTTCACTTAAATTTAATTTTTTTATTTATGAAAAATAAATAGTTTTCAAGTATTACTTATTTCTGTTCACCTGACATGTCCCTCCCTTGCCCCCCTCCCCATATGGGCAGTGGGCACCCTTGAATATGCATAGAGCCTATATATATATTATAACAATTTAAACAGTAGGAGTTATGAGTGTTAAAAAACATTGATACTTTTTTGATTTTTAACATAGACTTAATTAGTATATATTATAATCAATCTTTATTTTGATGGATTCGAATGGTTTTAGTTAAACTAATAAACGTATTTCAGTAAACATATAATTAATTTTAACGCTAAGAAGTAATTTTCTCGTTGGACCCAAATAGATTATAAAAGAGCTAACATAAAATTATTAAATAAATATAATGTATTCAATTTGAATATTATAATTATTTGCCACAAATTCCTGATTAAAAATCTAAAATTTACTATAATAGTTTTTGAAAATTAGATATTTATGTAAATGTAACCTGCGTGTGTTTTATCCATCTTACAAGTGTTCAAATTTACGTTCAGCAGTTCCTATTATGTGTTGTTATGTTTGATATTAGAATAAATTATCTTATAATCAAACTTCAAGGTTAGAATATTATCTGTGTTCTCTTGTTAGTTTTTACTTTTTAATAATATTAAAATTTTTCAGCGAGTCATAAGCTTTTTAAATATTGATATTTCATAAAGGTAGGAACTCATAACTTCCTCATCAATTAAAATATTGTAAAAATCCATAGAAAACATAGATAATGCCTATAATTTTGATTATAAGTAAATTCACTATAATATTTAAGCTAACAACATAAAATTGGAATTATTGAACGTAAATATTACCTAAATCAATTAAACATTATATATTTATATACACTTAATACTAGATCAATATCAATCACTGAAAAAGTGTGAAATAAATAAATTATATAAAACAGAGGGATATAAATATTAAAATATTATTTACACTTAGTGTAAGTACATAATGTTTGTAAATACTACTAGTTATTAGTATATTACACATTTAATTTTAAATCAGAACTTGAATAAATTCTAAAATTAAATACTAAATATATTTCGCACATATTGTACAATGTATATTATGTAGTGTATTAATTATTTTTCTTTAATTATTATTTTTCCACACATCAGTTATTCTATAATGTATCAAAATATCGAATACACTTTTAAGTACTGAGTAGGTATATACATAATAATATATTTGATAAAACTAATTTTCATGTTGAAAAGTAGTTCAGTACGAACAACACAAAGAAAGTTATATACTTGGAGTACATAGTGTGGTAAATTCCAATTTGGACTGTTGATTTGAATAAGAAAAAAATTACACACTCGTTGAATCGTGTATCAAAATATAAATACTGTTACGATATTACGATTTAGTTATGTGATCTTTAATTTTAACATTTTGATACAACTATCATTCCAAATAATTTAAAAGAAAATATATAAGCTATATATTATATCTTTGATGTACTCATATCATGTTCTCACGGAGTTCAAAATATGTACATTAAGCTAGGGACTAGAAGAGGAGGGATACACCACGCCTGCGCGTGGTATAAGGTGCAACTAAATTATAAAGAGTACAGAACTATTAAAATTAATCGATTAGTGTACATAAATAAAATATAATTTATAAGGAAATTATTACGAGTTAAATCTGCTTAATATATAATTTTCACAGGACATATCGAGGTCGAATGCGTTTTACGAACTCGTCAGATCGGATGCATGTTTCCCGACACGTAAGCCTACTTAATAATTAATTATTAAACATTAAGCGATTGGGACAAATTATTGAAAATCAAACCGGACACGATTCGCACGTTGTTGAACCAGGTCCAATGTATGTGAAGATGGTTATGTAAAGTACTGTCGTCTATTTTTACCGTTGTATGTGTATCAGAAATAGTGAATTTCAGCTGAATATCCTCGTATTGTTACCAGGTGGGTGAAAGGGCAAACAACTAATAGTTTTTCATGCTTACAGACAAATAAAAAGTTACTATTACTAATAAGTTACTGTTATTAAGTTATAATTAAAAGTTGTACATTACGTTTATGCGTTTTCGGGAAAATACCAACGCAAACTTTTCATTTCAAAACTCATTATATGAAAAAAAAAATTTTAAACATATTATTATAATTACGGTGTATGGTTGTCAGCTGACGTTGACGGGGTTAACATGATAGACTGAACAATCGGGACGTTCAATACAATACATGCTGCCGCTATTTTATTATTAACACGGAATGAAACTATTGTCCATTAATAATTGTTATATCGTAAAGGTATATTGTTTTATGGCTTTATATATTATATAGTAATTAATAACTTTATCGTTCAAACACAGCGGCAGTCCAAAATTCCAAAACAGACAGTCGGCCATATGGCTAGCCCGGAATCGCATCGTCGTGGCACAGACAGCTTAGCTGATACTCTGAAAGGTTATAATATATAACATTATAAGTTTACAACATATTGTTATATCTAGTATTATCATACTGCTACAGTATGTGAGACGGCTTGCAGTGCAGCAGTCAATATAAGTAAGAACCTAAGTGTTTTCGGAAAACAATATTAATGATAATAATAATAAAATCTGTCAAATATGACCGCTCTGATTTACATTTCAATGGAAATATGGATATTCCGTGGATATTCTCACGGAATTATTCAAATTTCCCGCACAATATTAAAAAGTCGGTGTCGCTCTGATGTACAGTATATTACGAATGAGTGACTGTAATGGATAGTGTAAAATTTGAATTCGATGATATAATATCATTGTATACGGAAAAAAGATTCTGAGGAGGGACGGTTGTCGGTTTGTCAGTTGAGGATATTTTAAATTATATTTATAATTTTATTATTAATACGGTAGCCGGTTGAGTTGAACTATTATTATTTGTTCATTGTAATATTTGTATATAACAATATACTTTAGAAGTTTCAAGTACCCACTAATAGTATTTTTTAAATATAACACAAAACTAAAATCGTTCTTCTTCATTTAAATATCTAATTTCGTCCAAATTTGTAAATAAAATAACTAAAAAAAACTTTTTAAATTTTTTTTAGATACGTAAAACCTATACGAATAACCTATTTACGTAGAACCTTGCTATACATTTTCAATCTTTAGCTATAAATGTTGAACATTTTATAAATTTTTAAATAGAAAATCATTTTTAAATTTTTTATTTGATAAATGTTGTTAAAATTCAAACTTTAAATGCTTATAAAAAAAATTATATAATGTATTTTTATTATTTTTCAACTGATATTGTACCAATATATCAAGAGTATTATTATTCAATTTTCAAAAAAAAAAAAAAAAAATTAATAATGTTTGTAAACAGCTCAAAACAAGTAAAAATATTTTGAAACTTTTATCAAATATAGGAATTGATAAAATAAATATATGGTGTAAATTTAAGGTATCTATAGTTATTCGTTTTTGAATTACAACAAAATAAGAAAATCGTTACGTGAGAAATCGAGTGAATATCCAATGTTGTAAAAAATTGATCTTCAAACGCTTATAAAAATTGTATTTGATATTCCGGTAGACATTTTTTTTTGTTGATAAACGTAGATAAACTTATGAGGAATCTTATATTACATTTTCAAGAAAACGTTTTGCGTAAGAATTCCCGTTTGTTCTTAACTTTTTTTTCTATGCGCTTTTGAAAACGACTATAAATTATTACTTACCCAACGCACCAACTAGATTCACTTTCCAAGCGGAAAAGATACTGAAGTCGAAAATCGAAGTATTATTTCGATTATTTATCGTGTATATAGAAAAAAATGTACACAAAAAATAAAGCAATAAAAATGAAAAACCACACACATCATTGTAAAATCAATACGTTCATCGCCGCTCCGCTCAGAATCTAAAACGAGAACGTAACAATATATGAAAATTCAATATTATACAACAGCTTAGGCACCAGTCGAAAACACTCGAATTAAACGTCTCGCGAGTGACATCGTTTCAAATATTCCGCTCGAGACACTCTACTAAATTAATTTAATATAATATTACAATCGCTCCTATTATGTAACACTAACAATATTATGATTTAATGGACTGTGTGCATTTAGATGATTTAAGCTGATTGGCATTTAGAGGTGAATTTCTTCTTTTTCATATTTACTTCGAATGAAGAAGTTATAACTGATATTATAGGCACCTACTAAGATTCCTATTCCACTGTAGGCTCCTCATGATCACGTGCATTCTATAATACTCCTAAGATATCCATAATACAACTTACGGAAAACCATAAAAATAACCCTGCCAACAACCGTGTATCATTCTCAGACTAAAGTTGTTTAATTATAGAATGTTTATTTTGAATATACGTAGTTACTGTGTCTGGACAACGCCCATCTTATTATAAGTAAATTAAATAAATCATTAGTGGTCAAACTTTGTTGTGTAGGCGTTTTTATATTCTTGACTTATTAATGGCATGACCTTACGATTTACGAATCGAATATAAAAATTGTTTACTGTCTAATAGTTTTTTTTTTTAAGTGTATATTTTCGCTTCAAATTGCGTTGCTGTATACTTTTGTGTAATTTTTTAGTACATTCTTAGAGCGTTAATGTTCGAGCCCAGGTCTGTGACATACCCCGCGGTTCCGCTGAAATGCTCGTTAGTCATCAGTCATAGCGAGTTTACTTATATACGCAGTGATTGTAAGAGCGGAATAAACGAAATACCCAATAACACCCCTACGCCATTTTCAAAAATGGGCTGTATGGGACGCCTTGCCGCAGTTGAAACACCGGGCATTAAAATATATCTACTTGTACGACGCCAAAACGAGCCGTATAAAATTGTACATCATTTCACCTGCTGCTATACTACGGTAATGGTAACACGTGTACATATTATTTAAACGCAATGACGATAAATTATGTTATTAATGATATTATACGCATATTGTATCGGACATGCGTGTGTATATATAGCAAGGAATAGACGTTACACGTTTAATTGCCGTACCGAGAACACTTTACGGCATTTTTACGCACCGCAAACGCGTGTACAAGACGAAATATTGTTAAACGTGGCCGCCAGAATGGGGTAATAAAAACGCAACGACGCATACACCACCGTTGAGCCCACGTCGTCAACCAGGCCTGTTTTATAGGCGTCTCGGTTCGCGTAATTAAAAATGTTTGATTGCGCGCTCGTGCGCTGTTGTTTGGGATACCTGCGTTTCAGGGACGATGAAACCGCGCACCTACGCACGGGACTTAGATGGAAATATGAAACCTATTGGGGAGTGGAGCTTGGGGGTATTAGTTTCTCATATAGGTTTTCTCTGGATCGAACTATGCCCTGAAGGCTACAACACACACTGATTATTATTGATCTTTCTTTCTATATATTATACATGCAGTTATATGTTGCGTACATAACAAATATAACAAATACTAGATATTGTGTAAAATTAGATTATATATAATGGACATGTATAATAGGATATTACCTATATGTTGAAAAATATCATTAAAATGTATAAAACAGTACCTATTCAAAATAAAATTCAGTATTTGAATCCGCCGTACTTTAAAACAAATTTGTATGCAGCTATACTGAACTGCTCTTTTACATTGAATATGTAATTGTCTTAAGTCCCAAACGGTACGCAACCTGCTTATATAATATTATAACGGTATGTTCACTGGTCTATAATACATGAATTCAATATTATTTTGATATTATAACGTAATTGATATAACCAATATATACTGTAATGTAATACATGTGTAAAATAAAATATTAGTACCTAACATTAAATATCAACAATGAATTGATTTGGAAGCATCGGGTTTTGCGATTGACTTTGATATAAAAAAATAATATAAGTTTAAAATTATTTTACACTCTAAGTTTAGTTTTGTAAAATGTCCACCTTTGGTACAAAATATACGTGTAATATGATTGATGCCTCATTTTTGTTTATGGCATTGATCTGGACAGTTTGAAAGCACAATAAACATTTTTTTTAAAAAAACTTTTAAAAAACGATAGGTACGAAAAAGTTAAGCTCAGTTAGTTTTTGTTGTGTTATAGGTTTTTACGGTCACGTAATACTTTGAAAGTTTCAAGTATTTTTTTCAGGGGAGATGTTTGCTTTCCTAAATGCGTGGTAGATAGATGTAGTATTTGTTTTAAACTAAAAAAAATAAAATTCCTTGCTGGTTATTCATTGTGTCTAGCAATTGATTATTTAACTGCTGTACCACAAAGTTAAATTAAAAATTAAAAACTATAATATAGATTTACACCACATCGATATTATGATCGTTAAGATTGTAATTTTATTAAATTTATATATAGAGGTAAACACACGATTTTTGAAATAAACCGTACATCTTATAATAGTAATAATATATTAGATTCAAATAACCGCCACCGGTTATTATAATAATATATTATACTGCACCAAAATTTAATGGCTATGAAATAGTATTTTTTATGATCGTGTGTATAATACCATCAAAATCTACATTACAGTGATTTGAATTAATATGACGCCAACTGAAATAATACGTTTTTTTACGATACGCGATTATATATGTATACGTTATTATAGAGATAACATCCCCCCCGGGTGAACAACATTTATACTCATGATAGGTGTAATGACAATTTTATTGTGATTATAGGTAATCGTTCGATCTGCATTCCCCTCATTGAAATAATATTAGCGTAGTCTCTTTACACATACGTCGATTCGTGATACAGTGACGTGATGTTATACCTATACAAAGTACGAATTCGTCGGTGTGCGTACATACGTTTATTTCGTGGCAAATTATTAGGTAGTGTTGTTTTTTTTTCGAGTCAAGTGATCGATTTTAACCTGCATTTTCCCGCACGTATATAATGCGAGTATACTGCGTCATATTGTGTGATATGACGTCACGAACATTTTACAACGCGTTTCGGTTTTATTATTTTTTTATTTACCCCGTAAAACTTTTGATACGTTTTCACCGACTTGTTCCAACGTAAAAATGTTTTACTGTTTTTTCATAGAGCTTTTCGTAATCCCGGCGTCCGTGTGATAATAATATTTCTGATCGAACATTCACTCACACAACGTTCACTCACCCCCAACCTGTTCAGTGGCGCCTATTATCTTTTCGAAGAAATAAACAACATAACGCATTTATATAGGAACGCGATGGGGCTTTTGTCAGTGACTATATTATTTTCATATGCCGGACACGCGACACAACATAAACGGGACCAGAGAAAGAGAGGGAAACACGGAAACGACCAACAATTACCAAAAAATGGATGGAATGTCGCCCCCACTTCCGGGGGCGACATTATACACAGCGAACGGGCTACAAATATTTTTTATGCTGCACCCGATCCTCAGAGTGATTCACAAAGAATGCTCACCCCCGTCGTTTTCATTAATAATTGATTTATTCAAATTCTGATTTTTAGGCAATTTTTAAGAACCTATACTAAAGGACTTAATTTTCAAATATGTTGGCATGTATAATTAAAAGAGTGTCTAGTGGTGACATAAACTATTTTTTATAAACGAGAACTAACATGATTAAAGGATAGAAAGGCATGAGTATAATGCTTGGTGAATCACTCTGTATAATATATAAGTAGTTACTATAGGTACATATCTACGTAATACGAACTATTGTAATTAATAACCATCACTACCTACCTACAAATTCAGCGTTTACAGACGATTTATATAATAGAATAATGTATAGGTATTGGCGGTATGTACACCCACGATATAATATGTAAGTATCGTTCTTAAACTATCCATATTCGGTAGCAACAATGACATCAAACAGTAGGAAATACGTAATATTGAATTATAATGAAGCCATGTAAATAAAATAAATATAATAATGCTCGAATATTATTGGTATATGGTCCCGGGTTTATAATGTTTCTGATTGTTGTAATTATGGTGACATTTTGGAAAAGATAGGTAAAAAAAAAGTACAGTTTCGAATACCTTATAGATCAAATTTACAGTATAACACCGGAAGATGGATACAAACGTTAGTAAAACAATGGCTAACGCCTAACAATAATACATAAAGCTATTGATATTTATTGTTCATAATTTTCACTTAAACGAACACAAAATTATTGTTAAATTGGCTTACAAAGATCAAATATTTGCGCGGAATCAATATCCAGTGACGCGTTTGCATTTGAGAACGATAAGGAGGATTATTTATCGTATTTTAAAGACTATGTACTTTGATATTTCCACGCCAATCAAAAATAAATAATTAATAATAAATTTTAATAATTTACCTTTGGAAATAATGCATAATATTACCTACCTATTACATATTTCAATTCTTATACATAGTATTACGTTCGATCGATCGTTAAGTTTGCACCGGTACCTATTGTATCGAGGGAAAAATACAAAAAAGGGAAAATGATTTACCTTTAAGGAAAAATATTCACTGAACAACAGTCAACACTATAGGACGTATACTAAGGTAACTTGTTGAATACTTCAACAAAAGTAATGAAGTAACCTTATAAGTCATACAGCTCGTGCAGAAACTTGTACACTCGTATTATGTTCATTTAAATATATATATATCAATTCACCTTTTGAATATAAAAACTACACAACATTTTAAGAAAGTTAACTTCAATTAAAAACTTCTTTCACCATAAACCATGGATTCCGAATCTGTACAAAATATGTTTTGTTAATTTCTTTTCTTTTAACAATTATAATTATTCAAATTCTTATTATTACACGTTTAAATGAATAATGAATTGACATGAAAAAAAAACACTTTTTACGTTACCGTATTATTTGAATTGCTTCTTTAACGTATATTAATATATTTATATAAAATGGTTCCGTGTAAAACATTCTTTGTTTTTAGATAATATAAAACAAAATATTTTAAATACCTAACCCGCTTACCTAGCTTTGTATAATGCATTTCATATAAATAACATACTCGTGTCTGTTATTTGTACCATTATATTTTTTATTTATTTATTTTTACTCAGATTTGAATATATGATATTTTTGTGCATTTGTCAACACAAATTTCAAACAAAAAGCTTTTAAATCAGTTGCATTTTTTTTCATATTTTATAATGTACTCGATTCGGGACGGTTATGTTTAATTTTTACTGTCAACAAAATGGAAAATATAGTTATATATAAATGGTACACTTGTGCAGTAATATATATACATTATACAATATACATAAATACCCGTGTCTGGTAATAATATATGATTGTGGTTAATTGAACATTCGATGTGTAATGAAACTTGAATTAGCTAGACATTTGGGATACTTAAATATTTATAGTATAAATAAAAACCCTATACTAATGGAACACTAGTAAATTATGATGTGATATAAGTGATGGGCTTGTTAGTACGATTTATAGTACATAGTTACCATTGATTATGAATACTATAAATCGCTCACTGCGGTAGATAGTAAATTTAGCGCAACGTATTTTGTATTATTATGAATACCGAATAGGTATGTTGTAGTAACCTCAACTATTATAATGTAACTAATTATTACTTATGTGTATTTTATACTGTTTTAGAAGTTAATAAATAACAATATTATATTACTCCGAATATCTTTAATAAATATCCAAACTGTTATTTTATATTATCGTGTGACGTGTGTAAACAATAATAATAACATATGACATGTAAAATAGAAAAATAGTTATAGTTTTTTTGTTAATATTTTATGGGTAATTGATGAATATACAATTTATACATATATGATTTTTTATTTGTATTTAAGAAAATAGCACAATTTTGGATATATTATAATATATATACATTTTAGTAATAGTTTAGTACGTTCTGATATTTTAGGCATGTTCAAATGAAACAATCGTGAAGTCTTCATAATTTTTTGCTCACGAATTTAAAAGTAATCAAATTATATTATACATAAATGTACCTACCTAACGGAATTTATCGTATTCTTGCTAATTTTTAAAATAAATCTATATCAAGGTTGTAGGTACATAATAAATATAATTATTATATTATATAATTTGTATACAATAATTATATTATTTAACTTATTGTAGTTATATAATAAAGAAAAGTACCTATGTTCAATAGTTATTCTAAAAATGATCAGTAATCTAGAAGTATCTAAAAGTATGTTAGGTACTTAACCGTGGTACATTGTCATTAAAAATAGTGAATGGTCTTCGGCCAAGAGCAGTTGGTTAAGGTTGTGATAATTAAACATAATATGTACCTAGGTACAGTTAATAGTTGCCATTTATTTTTGGATGAGTGATAATAGAAATTATGTAATAATATAAGACTAATTGAACTCAAGACTGCCTATATGATTACAGATTTTATTTTACAACATGAAATCTATTATGAATTATACTATATAATTTACATTTTTCTGAAAAAAAAAAAAATAGTTTCTACTACAGTCATATTTGATACCCTACCTATATTATAATTTCACCTATTATTATAGGTATTCTATGTGACACAGGTGCGTGGTTTTTTACGCACCCAGTTCAACTTACAATAATATATTTCAAAGCTCATGTTGATTCACAAGACGTTAAGACAAGTATTTTCTTTTTTCATCAAAGAATGGATATGACAAATTATTACAAAATGAAAGCATAATATGAAAACAGGTGTATTATATTTAAATCACAATAATATGAATTCAGATAGTAAAATTTATTTCAATAACAGTGAAGCATATCCCTTGGAGAACAAAGAACAAATATAACGTAATCAATTCAGAAAATAAAAAGGTTCATCGAAATTTTAACGAGTGGACAACGACTATATTATTAAGTACACTTATTTGTATACGTCAAACCGACGGAAAAAATGTATATCTATACTCGAAAACGGACTTCGTATACATTATTATTATTATTTTGGTGTGGAAGCTCATTTGTCGTATCGTTTCAATAAAATATAACCATTTATTATTATTTCTTTCATTGTATATTACTGCCTATATATACTAGTAATATCTTGTGTATTTTTGAAATGTTTTCGAATATGTACTTTAAAATATATGGGTAACGTAACAGTGTGGTTGTCATAACAAAACGCATTTGCTCGGTAATTATTGACGTAGGTACCCACACTTTGGCCCGAATATTGATGTTTTATTTTTCCATATTTGTCCCGCATAATAATAATCTGACAGTGAGTTTTCGAACCGCTCTGAACAGATTAAATAGTTTAAGTTAACTATAATACGCAATCTTAACTAGGTATCAACAATTTAAGATGACTATAACATTTTACTTTTTTTTTTTATTACAAAAGAAGGTTTATTGAAAATCTTTATTTATAGTAGGTAATACAATAAGCAAATTAGATAAAATGAAAACAAAAATAAATATATGGACATCAGAAGTGAAGACGCCAATTGGTTACACTCCGGGACTGTTAACTAACCCTAATGATACAATAATACCTACCTTGAGACACCAAGAAGTATGTCTTTCACCAACCATAATGAACCCCATATTACAATTCTAGTACATATTATACCTAGTAATACTCAAAGTTAGAGAAGAAACATTAAGTACTTAATTTAATATAATGACAAATTTTAAGCATACGAGTCCATACTGGTCTTTTACTTAAAGTACCTAACACGTCCAGTTTTCAAACAACCCTATTACAGTTAGCATGATAATTGATAATATTATAAACGTTTCTCTGATAACAAAACAAATAATTTAAAAAATATTTTCAATATAGAAATTTATAAATATTAATTGTATAACATCTACTATCTAGTTATGCAATTAAAAACAACAATAATTTAACTTATAATTAATCGGGAATGTATAGGAATAAATTATTATAAAATCACCATGTTTGATGTTTATACTTCAATTCAATAATTTAATAGCCAATAGGTATGATAAAGTTCACAAGGTTGAAAAATTCCGAAGGCGATGGTCATAATAGTATAACGGAATATGTAATAGCAGCCTATAGGTACTAAACATAATATTATAATATGTCATTATATCATAATACTATGAAAGTGACCTTCTTGAGAATATACAAGTAATTTCAAGTATTTTTGTTACATTTAAGCGGTATATAACCATATATATAATTACAATCTAAAATGCATAACGTCTTAAAAATGTCGAAGCATTTTTCTGAATTCATATTTAGCATTAAAACTGAAGCCAAGAATTTAATTCTGTTTGCATCATCGTTTTCAGCATACAATAATTCACAAGTTGGAAATAAAAGTAAAAAATAAGGGTATCCATAGTAAAGTAGAAAATAATATACTAGGTATTATATAGTACCCAGTATATTCAGTTGAAATGCTGATTCGATACAGATATTTGTTCTAACCTATATCATAATTATAAATTATATATGAACCTATATCTGTATTTATTTTTTAGTTTAAAATTAACGCTTGTGGGTGAATTTAATATACAATACCTTTCGGAAAATATTTCAATTTTTCGTAAAAACCACTTAAGTTTTTTTTTTTTTAAATTATTATTTTAAAAAATATTTTTGTTTAACCTAAAATGTGTAAGTCTGGATGTTTTTCAGGATTATCTCGATTTTTTCAACTTTTTTTTCGGAAATTATGTTTCAAACTATTTTAACTTCTATGACAATTAATATTTACTTGCGATGTGTGGCTGATGAGTTATAGAAATATTGTAAAATCATTTTCAAAATGGTGCGCCACCGTATGAAATATAATACTCTGTGGAAAATGTTCGTGTGGAGGAGTGAATGCCCACTTTGCAAGCTTTTAGTGACAGAGTTATATGGTACAGAACATTGATTTTAAAGTTAAAACGACGCATGGTCCGTCTCTAAATGCTTGCACAAGTGGACCACGGACGACGCTTGTTCCGTCGGAAACTTGCAGCATCCCACCACCATTTGCCATAGAACATTACACATAATTTTAAATCGACGTTCAGCACAGGTTAGCGTATAGTATTATATGCAGTTTTATCGTATGATGATACAGGTACTTTAAAACCTTATTCGTGTTACACGTGCTATGGACAAACGCCAACCGTAGAGAGTACCTATAGCTTGGTCACGTTTATAACATGAATAATATTATGTGAGAAACGAAACCCTGGACGTTGCTTCTTCTAGATCAACTTTAAATACTTACACGTATATAGTGTACATATAATTTTTACATATAAATAATAATATAATATAATATTTTTACATATCTTTACACATAATTTCTTGAAGAAATCTGTGCTGTGCTAAGGTGAGAACGAAACAAAACTATCTAACAATTTAAATCAAACAAATTATTTTAAATAATGTCCCATTTAAAATGTATACGACTTAGGGTCATTTATGTACCTACCTTTATTTATTATTAGTCCAAACATTTATGTATTATCGTAAATACCTAGTCTCATGATATCTTAATAAATTAAATTTGAATAAAAATGGTTTTCAGAGTTCTCCTCGCCAGATAAGATCCCAATTTTAATTATCTGTTCCTTATTTATCATACTTTCTTTTAAGTTTTAACACTCCTTATTCATTTGCAAATGAAAACCCACGCTTTCATATACAAACACCATTCATAATACCATATTTTTAGTTTCAATTAATTCTAGCTTAATTAGTAATATTTTTTGTTATTACAGTTATATATATAATATTATCCTCTTATACCTATATTCGTATGTGGTTGAGTTTGGGACTGTATATTTATAAATAAACAAATAAATAAATACCATTATCTCACTAAAATTCTAATAAGTTCAGAAAAAAGGTAATAATGATTATATTATAAATCTATTTTTTGTTTCGGTAGATTGGTGGATCAATAGGTACGGGAAACCACATATGGAACAATTGAAAAACATCATATTGAAAAGTAGGAAGAAGGAAGCAGGTTCGGAAAATGGTTAAAGAGATTTAACAAAATTTGGTCCGGTGATAATAATAGTAATAGTTCACGTATATTATAAAAGAAGAGTGAAGAGAGAAAATATATATGGGATAAAAACTACGAGTAATAAGATATTAACCAATGATGGTCCCAAATACTATACCTTTTGTACTTAGGAGTTAGATGATAATAAGGAAAATTTCGCTTGATGTTGTTTGGTCCAAACGGGACAAAACTGACCAAAATAGGTTGTATAATTTTTTTATTGGTCTAATCTGATCCATTCTAGTAGGTACTTAAACACACATCAACGTCCTATATCATGACATGGTAACATAAAATTAAAAAACCAACAATATTTATACAGTCATAAATAAAATACAGCCTACGCCCCGCAAAACTAATTTATTTTTTGTTTCGTCGTCACAGAGGGTATTTTATAATGTAGTAGGTACTGTAGTCTAGTAAATAGTACATTATAGAACCTACGTACAATAATATTATGATTGCGCGCTTTTCATTTTTTAGCTACATGATCCATACAAAAATGTATGGTAAGTTATATTTTAGGATTGAATTGGAGCCTATATGATTTGACGATTTGTACGTCGATTATATAGCGATAATTCCTCGAGCAGATAATTATATACATTTTTCTAGTTATTATTTTGTCGTTTAACTGTGTTTAAAAAATAGCAAAATTTTCTTTTTAGAGCACTAGCTGAAGGTAGTCACTTATATAATATACTTATTATGCTTTATATAGTCTACGCGCAATCTTATTTATTAATATTGAATTGTCATACCTATGTATATTTTATCAAAGTAACCTATATTGATAGATATAAATATAATACATCAGTTTCAGTAGGTACACATATAATATATTATATTTTTAATAATTATCATCATACATTACATCATGTTGTAATATTTATATAAAATACACCGTAAAGCAATATAATAATGTATGAAATAAATTATCAAAAAGAACGAGGAAGATTGAAAAAAAATAACATATAGAAGTAACAAAGACGCAATAATATAATACTTATATACACAATACATATACATATTATAATATCTATACTATAATATTATGTTGTAAATTCAAGTACGATACGTATATATAATATGTAAAATGTACAGTGTGATCAATGCATATTATATAATTTATGAGTGAAATATATTATAACGTAGAAATGTCGATTGGGTGTCTTATTGCGTCGTGTTATAATATAATGCCACGGTAAAAAAGTGGGAACCTACAATAACAGACTTCGGGTAAAAACCAATGGCACCCGTGGTCGTAGGTCACGGATGATAGTATTAATAAACGTCCAAAAAACCATAACGAGAATTTTTTTATAGAAATGTATTATTTTGTTTTTGTCAGTGCGATGAATGATTGTTCGAAACGTTGTACTACCGAGTACCGAATGATACAATTTATTATATCACAGAAATATTCGAGTGTATCGAACAATAAAATAATAGTAACGTGAAAATATATTATGTAATAATAATAGTAATAATAATAATTGGACCCTGTAGACTGTAGTGTAGTGAAGGTGTGTATAGGCGGTGTTCGTACAATATTTGGAAGCCTCATATAGGTACTTCCTATATATATAAGTACGATAATAATAATTATGAAATACACGAGAAGGAACGATTATTTGATCCCTCGGCCAACAAATTAATACTACGGCTTCCACCGTTTGTAATACAATTTGCATTATGCAATACAACGGGCTCGGATTTTGTGTTTTCGATACGAATAAAAATATATTCGTCGTGCACGTCTACACCTTTATTTCACCCGTTCAAAAAGAATAGCTCGAACGGAAATGTTTTATTTATATCTGTCGGCTATCCATCGTATAATATATTATTTTACTGCTCAGATAAAGTCGTTGCGGATGCAGGTAAAGCAAACGGATGTTGGTAAATCGACGAAGCATATTCCCATTCTCAGAATACGTTTGTTTAAAAATTGAGATTGACGTTTGTTTTATACACGCAACAGTATTATAATATACCTACCAAATGGACTTGGCTATCCGTTTAAGTCGATCGCAATGGTTATGTAGTTCTGCAGCACGTTCAGAAACAACGATTTTATTAACAGTCGACAGCCGTATATCTTGTATAATATCGGAAGTCGAATAACCGGAAGAATTCTTACGACTTATTTTTCAACGCATTATAAATTTCGGCAGAAAATTACCGTGGCGAAAATCGTGAATACGATGTATTGGTCTTTAGCGATTCGATTGTTCGACGAATTTAGCGTACCTATACTATCTATACCTATTAGGTATCTAATGTAAATCCATCGAAAATCAAAACAATAACAATATTAGTACCTATCATTGGCCGAGAGAAGAATATCGTAGAACGGGGAAAAAACAGTTTGGTCGATAACGGAATGATTAATATTATAATATACTATACCTAAACTACACTTTATTTAAATTCTTACTTTATAACTTCATGCAAAGTATAAGTTCGTTTGCATATCGACTGAAGTCGACACACGACAAATCTTACGATTAATATTATAATATCGTTGTTAGATCTGTATTACATTTAAATTAATACACAATAAAAATATTTAAAATGGACGTAGAGATACATATTAATCGGAGTGTTTTACACTCGGGAAAACGAAAAACCACATAACGCATAAACATTATATAGTTCGAAAATAGATTACACAAATACACAAACAATGAATAAATTTCGAAATTATCGAGTAAAACACATTTAAAATTTGTATTTTTAATAACAGAATACGGATTAGAATAATAACATTAATACAATAATCTACTACGTTAAACTAGTGGCTGAGAAGCGAATCGTGACACTACAAATTATTTTTTTCTTTTGCAACAGAAATAGTTAATAGTAAAATAGAAACGTATTTTTAAGTTAATGGCGACGTACCTAAATATGCAGTTAAAAAAAAAACACCCCGATAAAAGCGCCGTTCTAGAATACTCGTACTAATCAGTTCTCTCAAAATACTTACGAAGGATGTGATCATGTAGAGGATGGCCTTCATCATGCTCGACGTACCACGCATACGAGGCACAGTAGTGACTGGTGGATATGTCTAAAAGTTATGATGTAACGAAAAATTACCAAATTATACACAATATTTAGTCCTTGATCCTTTTACCAGTTGTATATGTTGTATTGCCTCATTGTTTAATATAAAATACAATACGAGTATAATATATTATTTTACGGTATAGGTACACAACTGTACAGTTGGTACAAAATATCAAATCTAAATTTGTATTTGTTCGTACACATATTCTGTCATTCTGACCTATCCAGCATCGCCCTCCAAATTTGAAGGTGTATCGCACGATATTTACAGGATGTAAGTTGTCGTAGAAGGTACAGGTGCACCGTTATACTCAGGTAGTAGGTAATGGAAAAGTCTGAGGTCCAAGATCAAACAAGCACCACACGACTTAGAGATGTCAACTGCAAATCGAATTTGTAAAAACAAATTGTTTGTATTGAAAAACTACTTTTTTCCGTTTCAGGACCCAGGCTTAGAAATCTCGCTCTTCGTTATCGGGGTGTGGGCGTGTTTTGGACTTACAAATTCGACACAACGATTGTAAGAGGGCGGAGAAAACGTCAGGTATGGATGTCAGTGGTGGTATATGTAACAATGACGTGTAAACGACAAGGGAGAACTTATCGCAGACGTGGATCGATAGTGTTGTACATTAAGGGTGTGGATGTGGGATGGGTTTGACTGGTGCGGGGTCAAGCTGTAATTCACGCGTAATACAGCATGACAGGGTTCTTGACGACAGGCAACTGTTGCGGTCGTTTTTTCGGCGTGGCGAACCGTGGGTTGAAGGGCCCCAGGGCTGCCTCGTTGGTGGACGAGGGTTGGCGGCTGCGCTGGTGGTTGTTGGGCTGTCGGTGGAACAGCAACCGGTTGAGCCGTGTAGGCGTGTGGTTCTGTGACTGCCGGCAACCGGTGCCGCCACCGCAATCGACGGCACCGCTGTCGCCGCAACTTCCGTCGCCCCTGCCGCATCCGAACGCCACGACGACCCCGCCGACGACGCAACCCAACGCTCCACATCCGAACCCGACGTCGTCGTCGTCGTCATCGTCGTCAAACTGATCGCCCGAGGACCAGCACCACGGACAGGCGCGTAACGTGTGCCGGTTCAGCCACCAGTACACCACAGGGTTGACGGCTGAGTGGGCGTGGCCCAGAAGCATAGCGGCCACGGTGGCCAACCGGTGGACTGCGTGCCTGTTGCCGCCGCCGCCGCCGCCGTCGTCTTCGTTACCGTTTTCGTCAACATCGCCGTCTTGTGGCGATGAAAAAAACCAATTGGTGTAGAGTAACGCGGCGGCGTATGGTAACCAACAGGCGACGAATACGCCGGCCAGTGCTACCAACACTTTGGCCAATCGTCGTCGACTTCGTGCGCTCGGCGTGGGACGCTGCTTCTGTTGCTGTTGCTGTTGTGCTTGTAGCTGCCGCTGTTGTTCTTGTTGACTTTGCTGATGGGACGAATGTGGCTGTTGCTGTTGTATCACAACATCATTTGTCACCTGTGAACAAGCGTTTGGATTTAATAGCATGAGACACATAGTGGTAGGTTCATTATACTATAAGTATACATTTTCCTAACCAAAAATATTATGATGAAAAACTCAATAACAAACTATTATAAGTACCTCTATATGTATATGATAATATATACCTAACTGAGTGTAGGTTTAGAGAATATAGCATAGCGGATAATATTTTATTTTTTTATTTCACCTGCAGGTTATTATCGCTTACAAAAAATCTGATATATGATTGATATTGAGTAACTGTAGGTAATTAATATATTTTAATTTGTTTTGATATACATTTTAAAAGTCACATATTATATTATTTCATAGTAGATACTTTTATTCAATAGCTCTTTCCCTCTAGCTAATTTAGGCCGTATTTGTGTTCAAGGGTCTCGATAGTAGTATGAATATTGGATATTGAATATTATTATATATTCCATTATAATTTATAGTACTATTGTCATTTTATAAAAATTACCCATATAGAGAAAATCAAATACACAAATTAAATCGTATTAATAAATATTAAGTTGTATACAATTATAAGGCCTATTATTTATATAATTATTTAGAATTATACATAATTACTTAGCATAACTATGTAGTTAACTTAAATGTGAATTTTAAATAAGGTACTTTTAAAAAAAAAACAATATTTTGCACTACTTACTTATAAGCACTTTTTTTATCATTTTGTGAATTAACATTTTTTGGGGCCCTCTTGAATATATGCATCCGGGGCCCTTTAACTACCAGGACGACACATAATTTTTTTCCGGGTTTAGGTCAAATAGTAATAATATATACCTAATATGTAAGCTATAACCATAAAATAAATGCCGTCAGACATTCACGGTGAGACTTGGAACTATGTCTTCGTTACAAAAATGCATCTTACAGGTCAGAGATTATTTTGTTTCCTTTCAAACTCGGCTCAACAAATTCTTAAAGATTGTGTACAACATCATATACGTATAGTATGGCATTGCTCATATATGTGGCTAAATATAATATAATAATACTTAAGCTGGCATGCTTTAGTGTGACATTTTCATTGTATCTTATCGCAAAGCTTAATTTAAAGGATATCAAATGCACTAACGTCTGAATCCGAAATATTATCAAAACTCAGATAATTCCCCCACGACGACATCTGCAGAGTTCATTTAAGGTTTCATTTCCGTCCGCAAAACGAGCGTTATTTACAACGCTTTCGCATGTATACCGTGACTTGTGAGTTAGGGTTGACTTTTACCTTCCGACTATATTTGAAGCCAGGGGTCTTTGATCTTGGGTGCTTATTTATGTGGCTAGAGAGAGAAAAAAAAAATAAACAGCGTTCTCGAGAAATCACTATACCTACTTCGGTTAGCGTGGTGCAAAAAAGATGTATCTAGGTAATTAAAAAAGAGTGAGTTATTTAATTTTCAATGTAATCTAATATAAATATACAATTGTAGCGAGTGAGTGAACAATTCTCGCCACACATCATACACGTGTTCCAATCCAACCGTATCCCCCCCCCTACAAACAGCTAATGGCCATAGTTTCCGCGCTTAAAGATCATTAAAAAAAAACTAGTTATGATCAAAACTATATAAATATTGAAACTCAACAATTAATTATATTTTTAATAAATAAAGGTGATAGATAAAGTATTAAAATTATATATATAAATCATTGATGATCGTTCATAATAATAATTTCATTATTAGACCATACAATTTTCAAATATAATTAAAACCACAATATTATGAAAATCCTCGATATAATATGAGCATGGGCGCAACTAGGGGGAGGGGCTTGGGAGTGCTTAGCATTCCCAATATCAAAATTAGCACTCCCAAATTTCCTGTACCGGTTTTTACAATATTGGTAACAGTAACACTTTTGTTTTTATAAATAATAATTCACTGGTAACATTGATAAATTATCAAAATATTGTTTTTCTAAGTTATGTTAATCTCTGATGGTCAATGGAAACATCAAATGCGTTTATTAAATTGGGTTTATTACCTATTAAAATTTAACGTGTACACAATACCTAGATCAGTCTTGATTTTGAAAATGCCATGCTTTTTATAAACCACTATAAAGTAATTATAAATTATAATATTATGAACATATAAAATTGTGTAACCTTACTGTACCTTACCTAATCCTTAATATTTTATGCAGGACCTTTTAGAAGTGTGCATTAATAGTTTAAAGGCATAAATAATTGTTCTAAAAAACTGTTTACCCACTAATTATAATTTTAAAGACATAAGAAAATAATAAACAAGAATGTTTATCCAAGTTCATATAAATTGATTCAAGTTGCAATCACAATACCTGTACATCAACTACGTGTGAAAGATCCTTTTCAGCCATGCGAAGAGTGTAGAATTGGCTTCGAACAAGCATGGGACAAAATCGATTTACAAACCTAGCTTCAATATGTATTGAAAGAGACATTACAAATAACATTAATAATGAAAAAATTCTAAATAAGTTTAATTAACTAATAATAGAAAAATTTATTTATTATAATATGAGCATTATTTAATTATTTTTTAATACATTTATATTGTGATATGCTGAATTGATATTTTGTGTTAGATTATTTAATGATTGTCTAAAAACATTAAATTTTTATAAACATAAAATAATTTTGCCTAAAACAGGGGTGGGGGGGGGGTTCTCGTGTTGTGCTTTAGATTTTAGCACTCCCGTAAATTTTACCCTAGTTGCGCCCATAAATATGGGTAGTAGTGTAGTGCGTATATTATGTCCATCGGTAAAGCCATTTATTTTACATGGTACAATTGTTATTTGTTCAGCGTATAATAACTTATAAGTATAAAACAGTATACCTACATAATATGTCAATTTTAAAACATTTTTTTCCAGTTCAAATATTAAAGTACATTGTTACGAGCCCTTTTGTTATGTGTTACATTTTATCGCCGGTGTTCTTTTTTGCGACGTCCAAAATAAATACAAGAAGTCGCTGGTTATTGCTTCTAATTTCAATAAGCTTTCGAGTGCGTCGTTATGACGAAATGGGGCGCGAGTAATGACAAAAAATAACTTGACTCGTAAAATCGATAAGGTGCGAAAAAAAAAATTAAAATAAAAAAAACGCTGAAAGATGAATTTACGGAAAATCAGATAAACCCGATAAACAAAAACAATAAACATTCAAACTCGTTAGTCCACACCCGTCAGAGCCGATCGATGCAACCTGTGACGAAAAAAATTACCCTTGAAAGTTTTTAATCTGAAATCGGTTCCTCGCCTCGCCAGCATTACCACCGTCGCGTCGGTAGCTGATATTAGTAATATTATATTATACACGCGAGTATAATGAGTTTACCTTATACCTGCGGGCGACGAAAACAAAATAAAAATAGTGGCTCAACTACGGGGGTGGGTCTCCGGAAATCAAATAATCATCCATGCGATGGTTGTCATTTGATTTCGACGATCGTTAAATAATACGTGCTTATATATATTATGCGAACGCTGTGACACGATAATATTATGTAAATGTTGAATGAGAGCGGGCGAATTTAAACCGTTTTGGCATTTAATATAAATAGCAAAAGTTAGGTTGCTTTTAACTAAGTTACATAAAGAATAACTTTATTTTAAATGAAACTAGTCTTACTGAACGAGTTAATTTGTTTTCTATGCTATGTAGTTCATAATCAGTAAACTAATTTTATATTCGCGTTGAGTTAATTGATTTCCTATATTGTATAAAGTCCATAGATTTAAAATATAGTAATTACATCGTTTGGTACAAACTATGATTTCTATTGACATTAATCACTACGTATCTATTGATTATTTGTAATGTACGAAGTAAAACTCCGTACCAAGTGTATCATATTGGAATATTTATATATTATTATAGCCAATGTATCACTTTGAAATATACTGTGTTTAATATTTATATTATCACATCTCGAATGACACTCGTCTTATTCAGTTGGCAATCCAATAATGTATAGACATTAGACACACAATTATATTATTATAAAATATAATTTATGAAATATAGTGATTTTTTAATAACGTATTTTCGGCAGTATTCCGATTGTAACGATCGGAGCTATATAGGTAGGTTTATTCTGCCAATTTATTCTGCGGCGGGAACAATACCTATCAATTTATTATTCATTTACATAAAATCATCATGCTTTAACCTTCAATGGGTACATAGAACTTATTTCCGATTTTATTGCACTTTTGTTCGCGCGTTGGCGTGTTATTACATTTATTGATCATAAATGCGTTTATGTATCCGATAACGTCATAATCATATCTGCAATGGCGTAATTAGGAATTTGGTTTGGGGGAGTTATATGTTTCTATCAAACCTGAATTACCAATACTTTTATCAAAATATTAGCTGTAAAATAAAAGTTTTGGGGGATTTATCCCTCTGGTTACGCCCCTGAATCACATCTGTAATAGCAGGAAAATACACGCCATTAACGATATTTTTCAGAAAATAATTTAAAATCTTATTTATGCGCCACTTTCCCCCGTCAAAAAAATAAAATTTGTCATTAAACCGGCGCATAAACGTCAGGAGATAATCGGGTTATTCAACTCTCGTGTATTAATTGGATATCGAAAAAGAATTTTTGCAAGATTTGGTTTTTTTTCTTTTTGTTTCCTTCGGAAGCACTTGAATCATATGATATCGATTGCATGCGATGGCGGTATAGCCGTGCACATCGTTCATGACGGCGCGTGAAGTGACGAGTCTAAAAACTGAGAGTTCAGCGAATTAGCATTTTTATCAGTTGCCCTCTCCAACATCGCGACCGCACATCAATTACTATACCCTTTATCCGTCTTCTGTGGAAATACGTTTTTGCTTTCTACGAAACCGCGACTTCACACTTCGTAGCAGCCGCCCTTTTTTTTAAAAAAAACGTCTCCTCCGTCTATGCGCATTACGCACGACACTATAATATAATATACATACTTATAGGTACATGCCTTAGTGCCTACAGGTACATAATATATAATATTAAAGGTATATTATAATATATATATTATGCTTGTAGACGTACGCTAATTAAATTATAGTTTTGGAAACGCATGCTGCATTATCGATCCGTATCATAGACTTACCGACAAGAAAGAACCGTGAACGAGCATTACACCATTCGTTCGTATCGTGTACGTCATTATAATAACATACGATGGATGTAAAGCTGATGGTTTATTCTCTATGTATGTAAATTATAATGGTATTACACTATTACCTCAGGCATACATTATACGTTTCACTGTTTCAGTGGTATCGCTCACACTCGCTATAGAGGTCGGTACTCGGTAGTTGTTAGGTATCACCAAAATAAAAATAAAAAAAGCCATTTTGACTATTAGCAAATGTATCAAATTTCCTGTTGGCATCAAAGACACGCCATTGCAACATCATAGATATAATGATGTCAATACGATTTGTCCATACAAATACGTCCACTATGTTTAAGAATACTTTTTTAAAGTCCACTAACATGGTGTCCACTAGAAAAAATGGATCCTGTTTTTTATTATCAAACTATAAATATAATATGTATATTAGTCACCTACAAAAAGGTAGATAATTTTTTTTCATCACAAATAGCCAATTATTTTATTAGGTATTAATAATGAGGGTGTCGGTGCCGGTTTTTTCAATTTTCCAAAATTATATAAAAATTCAAAATTATATTTTATATTTTAGTTACTACCTTAGTTATAATACTTTTCCACTATTCGAATATCCATTAAACGAAATGGTTATTACGTTAAAGGGATTTATTGATCAACGATCGGGAATCAATATAATAATCATTATTATGTATTCGATTAGTTTTTCTCAACGTTTTTACCACAAATCAAAATCTTAATATAATATGTATTAACAACCTTAGCTTTGCAGGTATTCATTAATGATATTCTGGTTTCAATATTGATACCTATATATTACAATATATACTACGATTGTATGCAATCGTTATTCATTAATGCCCATTAGATTAACTTAATTCTGGAGGTTTAGCTTTTTACTCTTATAAACGCCTTTTTAATTCATACTATGCTAATGCGCGTGGTTGATTAAGTAAATATGGATGGTAGCTGCAAATAAACGCTTTTTTAATTCCCATTAGACCATTGTATGGGCCGGCAACGTGCAGCGATAAAACGTGCACTCGAACACCAATAACCCATGATTAAGTTCATTTTCGCCACTGAACTAAGAACTTAAAATAATTGAATAATAGCTGGATGGGTAGTGCGCGGTGTGTAGAGGTGCAGATGTGTAGCAGGTCGAACAGCAATGATAGGGTTCGCCGGGAAAATAGGAACTGACAACCTACCTAAGTAAAGCGTGTTATGTGAAAATGTGTGTTTGTGTGCAAGTGTATATGTATGCGTGCGTGTCTAAAAACTAGATATATACTGGTTGAGTGGTAACACGTGTTGTCGTATTTAATTGATTAAAAAATGGACAGTAAAATAACTATAAAGTTCACACTGCCACAAATGTAATAACTAATAACTAATGACTAAACAATAAACTATTATTAGCCCTTTTTGCTAATCACAATGTTTGGTGTAATGGTATGATGGGTGCAAAGGTGGGCAAGTTAATGAAAATAATGAAGTTAAGTTAAGTTAAAAGGACACAAGATTGATAAGTTAAAAGTTAACAGTTAACAAATTATAAATTTAACTCGATAAGTTAAAAGTTAATATGGAAAAAAATATTAACTTAACTCTGTTTAAAAAAAGTTAATTTATTTTTTTTAAATTAGTATGTAAAGCACATAAAGAGTGAATGTGTCTTTTTAGTTTTTAATTTATAAATTATAAAAAAACAATTTTATTGAACTTTTATCATAATGTACACTGTGCGAGTATACCCTTTTACTTTTACTTTACTATTATTTACTAATTTAAACTATATAATCATCTCAAATTAATAATTTAACAAATATATTATTTTACATAATATAGCAATTGAATAATATAAGTTATATAACATTAAAACATACCTAACAACTGTCAA
This sequence comes from Acyrthosiphon pisum, assembly GCF_005508785.2. NCBI lineage: Eukaryota > Metazoa > Arthropoda > Insecta > Hemiptera > Aphididae > Acyrthosiphon > Acyrthosiphon pisum. Next base: position 9,167,730 of record NC_042494.1, read on the forward strand.
TTTATAATTTAAAATGATTATTCTTTTAAAAACATTTATAATTGCAACTCGCATAATATATAATTTACAACTTAATAAAATATACGAATATACACAAAATTATGTTATCAAGAAAAAGAACAGAAATGTTTGTGTTTTTGTATTGGATTATTTTTATTTTATACTGACATAGTAATATTTACGTATAAACGAAAAATTCAAAATATTTTTAACATTTATGGATTTTTTTAAATCAACTGAGAAAAGCTAAGTTATTTCAACTGTAAATTAAACTAGTTAAGTTCATAAGTTGATTAGAAAATGAACTAACCAGTTAAGTTGAAAGTTAAAAAAAATTAACTTTTTAACTTAACTTTAACTTTTTAACTAGTTAATGCCCACCTTTGGATGTGTGAATTTGTGATGGTTATCTTGTATAATATAATATATAAAAGAAGTCCTTACTCACTGCTTCATAATCAACGAAAGTCTAAACTATGGTGGCTACTGACTTTAAATGTTCAAGGTATGTTTGTATTATAGTCTAGGAGTGCATTAAGAAAGGATTTTTAATAATTTTATTTTTGAAGGGTTTCAATGTGACTTCAATGTGCAAAAAACTGTATTTTTTAGATTTCGAGTGGAGCGAGGAAGCTAGTGGTTTTACAATGGTGCTTATTTTTTTTTTTATCCTGTATACAAAATGTCTACCTGCAGAAGGAGTTCTTCAAATTCAACATGAAGTATCTTATATTTTAGAAAATGGGATCAAAATGGTTTAGAGAGGTCATTTTTCGATTTTTTCAATAGTTATTTAATGTCATGGGAAAACCACCAACAATTCACGAAAAACCGCTAAAAATGGGATTTTAATTCCTAACTCTTTGTTTATCTCCATAGAAACGAATAAAAAATACTTTATGGTTCCAGGGTCAGTGACCCAATTTGAATGTTTCAAAAACTTCGGAACTTGATTATTAACAAATATTATATTAGGTATATTGTTTGCTATGAATTCATAGTTCCTAACATAGTAGCATTGTAATACTCTCAAGTAACACCTACTATGTTTTTTGTGATATGGGGGAGATAATGGCTGATGAGCGAGAACTTGACCACCCAAATTCATATTTAACCATTGAGTAGTAAGTTATTTGTAAGTATTGGTAAGCAGACCTATAAGTGAACTCCCCCTATATATCATCATCCCCTAACGCGTAGCCATTCACGTGACAATATATTTTGACTTACTAGATAATGGTCAAATATGAATTTGGGCTGCAACGTTGGACGGTGGACTTAAGTCTTAACGGTCATGAAAGGGTGCGCTCTGCAACCAAGTGCAATATGTGTAATATCAAGTGTCGCTGACCTTGGTTTGAACGGTTGTATTCTTCTGTATGGATGCCACCAGGATCACTTGCTTGGATTCGGCCGTCATTAAGGGCATGGGCAACGGCAATTGACCGCGGGCCGCGGCCGCCTTAAGTGACGTGATGTACAGCGTCCTGCTGACAGCCCGCTGGCTGAACGCTACAGCGGCCCACGGAACGGCGAACACGACGGCCACGTAGCACGCCTCGTAGTACCGCGTCCACTGCATGTCCACGATTATCCGGCGGACCGGCCACGCATACCGCGGCACCGAGACGACCACGGCCACCGTCCACGCGGCCGCCACGCCGGACACCAGACACGCGACGTGCTTGTCCCGGTGCAACCTGTTGTGCCGCGGGTGTTTGATGGACGCGTACCGGTCGATCGACTGCGTCATCAGGCTCAGAGTGCTGGCCGCCACGGGTATGTACTACAAAGAACAAAATAAAACTCATACTATAAAAAATATTATAAATTATTATTTATAAATGTCAAATATCACTCCTTATAATACAGTAAATTCAATTTTGTCCGCAAGGATTAATTCAACTTACAGTATTATTTACATATAGTAAAATAAATATATTACGTATTTTACTTTATCATAACTTGGTAACATAGGCTGGTGGTTAGGCATAAAAAAAACTGTAATAGGAGCTATATTTTTTTTTTTTTATTTGGTTGGATTAGGCATTTTCTGCATAGCTGTAAAATATACGCAGGTTTCGACATGCAATGTAAAGACAATTAAATTTCACGGTCTGTCTTCGCTCAACATAATTGTTCGTATGCACTGATTTATCATTTGAGTTCAAATGTAACACATCATTTATTACAGTGACTAACTTAATGACAAGGTACACTCTACACGTACAACCTACTGTGCAGTGGTTAGATATGTATTGTGGTTTGATGTCAATGCGCGTATACCTTACCAACTCCATTATAATACTAATACTATAATTATTAATTGTTTTTCGATTACGATGGTTCGACTTTGTTTGAAAATAATAATTTTAAAAACGTTATTAATTCACGCTGTGTTTAACTGTGTAGCATTATGAAGAAATAGGTGATTTTTGGACACGTTCACACAAATCATTCATGGTCCTATTGAATATTTGAAGACGACTTTTGTGATGTGAGATTTGGTTTACGATATATTTTCTATCAGGAGACGATAAGCGCCCTACTGTGATCAATAATATGGCGTCCTATATATATTTAGATGTAAATTGCACAATATGTTACTGACTAGATCAGATAAAGATAGTGCTTCAAGTTTTTTTTTTATTATGATATTGAACGTCAGTATTGACTATTGACTTCACTTTTAAATAAAACCCTTCGTTGAAATGGAATAAACTCAGTATAAAATTATCTAAAGCAGTACATAAAACATAAGTACAGGTGAATATGCATGTGCATTGTGAACCTATATAATATTACAAACTATTTTTAAATTATATATCCACTGAAAACATTAGAGCCAACAGTAAAATCAAGTATAGAATATGGAAAAATCTGAGAAATATTAAACCTGAGTGTTGATCAATAAGCACTTTAAAATAGTATTTGTCTTGCCATTGCCCATATAGTTGTAGTGCAGCTTCAAACTATTAATAATATATTTTGATCTACTTATGTTTATAGCAACTACGATTATGCGATAACGATATTATATTCAAAGGATATTTTATTAACTGCACTTTAAAATGTAAGTATGTAGATATATAAATAAGATAATTGCCAGCTATTTACACCATAATATTACTATAACTTAATAACAAAATAATTTATTCAGTTACAAAATGTATAATCTAATTGAGTGTAATAAGGATATACGGATTAATTGCACAAGATACTAAACTTAAAACTAATATAAAATAATTTATCATAATAAAGTTTTTCATATATTATTGCATATTATTATACAAAAACAAATGCATAGTTGGGTAAACATGTTTTACAGTTGATACATTTATTATTATTGTTTGTGTAATGATAAATGATGTAGTTCATATTTCGATGGTCACAACTTAGATGAATTTCGAGATAAATGATAAAGTCATCATAATCTTTTAGAAGTGTGTCAAAATTAATATAAAAATAATATTTAGTAAACTTGTTGTCAACATAAAAAATTGCGATCGATTGCATTAAAGACTTTAATCAAAAGTATTAAATCGTTTCAAAATGTATTTTCTCGCAGGTACCTATAACAGTTGTTGAGTACCTGCACTGCGTTTTAACGTGCAATTCGATATTTCAGAGTGAAAATGGCTCCAACCCCAAAGCATTAAATTACCAGAATATTATGAGCTTCTACAAAATAACGTTTTCAAAATATTAGACATGTATTCCTAAAAAATTAGTTCTTTCATACAACATGAAATATAATAATATGTTAATATACTTTATAATTTTCTGTTAATAAGTTTAAAATTGTTCTTATATAATTTTATTAAAATGTACTACCATATTATAATATTTATTGTTTAAAAATATACAATGTGCATAATATATTGTATAACGCAAGTAAAGAAAAATTTAATTTTAATTTTAATATAAATTATTACAATTTTCTTGTATTTAATTTTGTGAAAAATTGAAAATATATAATAGTATAATGCATGCAATATATTATATTAATTTACAAAATTATAAACGTGATAATATACTTCCATCTTTTAGTTTTTGTATGCTTTAGTTGGCTTTTTATATAATATAGTATTGCTCTTATCCTTAGTTCTTCTAGTATGAGATACTGATATAAGACTAAATACTATAAAAATAGAAGTTAATTATTTACATAACAACTGTTGTTTCTAATTTTTCTGAAACTCAAAAATGTGTGGAATAAATTATAAAACTAATATCGGGTAAATATTAATCAACCAAATAATCACAAAATATAATAACAGTATCGTTGAATGGATGAATAAGCACTAAGTAAAATGCAAACTAATCTTCAACTTACATTTCTCCCAAGAATTGTAAACCAAAAAAATAAATAATAATTTAAAAACATTTAACCTTCGGTATAAATATTGGACAAACAGTGGGTCGGTAATTTATACTGATATTAATTATATAGGTATAGAAGATTACATGTTGAATATGTTTTTGAAAGGTTTTTTTTACAAGACTTTATATACATCCAATTTACTAAGGCAATTTTAAACACAGCTAATAAAAACTAAATTTACATACTACAGACTCTACTATTTTATATAATAGTAGTTACTAATTTTAGACGTTTGTCTTAGTAATTATAACATTATGATAACAATATTATATATTATACTACAAATTCTAACTCACTCGTTGTTTGGTAATAAGGTAAAAAGTACATTTTAATAACGTGAGTGAGTTTTATAAAATATTTTCACATGGGTATATTATGAATGTATAATAATATTATAAATATGCAACGTGTGATAGCAAAAATCGGAAACATCACTTCATTATACACACAGCAGCATAGATTTTTTAATATTATAAAAACGTGTTATCGAGCCGGTATAATATGCGTGTAACTTTATCATCTATATGAATATTAAAAAATATTAAAACGTGAGAACGACAATGTTTGCACACGATATATTTTAAATTTTAATTAAATTTTGAATACAATCAGCTCTATAATACCTAACGGCGCAGTGTACCTATTTAATTGTTAGTATATGCTAATATCAAACCGAGCTATATTAGGGATATATTGAACTCGTGCGAGATAGTTTTTTTATTAAATTGCAGTGTATTACAGAAAATAGTCGGCAAATGGGGTACCTCCCTGCTGTAAAGTACTACAGTAGGTGTCGAGTGGGTCACTCGAGTGGATGTATTAAATTTCAATTCAATGATAAATTATTGCACACGAAAAACGATTCTGAACGAAGATGGTCTGTCGGTCAATATTACCCCTTACGTATATTTTGAGATATTATTGCTATTAAAGTAATTCAGTTTCCTATTAGTCGAGCTATTAGTGATACAGAAGGTATCTTTAGGTTGAATTAATTTGAATGAATTTGCGTCTAAAACATTGTAATTGAAAATGCCATTGTGTGCTTAAAATATAATAACATACTTTAAAAGTTTCAAGTACTCACGAATAATATTTATAAATTACACCATAATAACTAAAATCATTATTTTTTGATTAAATATCTAATTTTATCTGATGTTTAACTTGGAATATCTATTAAAAGAACCTGTGTGTATTTATATTTATTTTTATAATTTATTGTTTGCCGTATAAACTAGTTATAATCGACTAACCTTGTATTAAATTTTCAATTCTTAGCTGTACATATTGAACATTTTTTATGTACATTTTTAAGTACAAAAAATTAGCAAATTTTCGTGATTTTTCAAAATTTGGACTTTTAAATCACAATTTCAACAACAAAGAGTCAAAATATTTTTAAAATGTTATCACTTATCAATTATCATGTATAGAAAATTTTTCATACACATATTTAGTTAACTACAGTTATTCGTTTTTGAGTTACACCAAATAAACTAAATCGATTTCATCGAAAGCTGGTTTTGCTTTTCAAGCATTTTAATATTTTTTTATTTCTCCAGTTTAATTTGCGAAGTTTTGAGAATTTTCAATTTTGACCTCTCAAAAGTATCAACTACGTCCCATTTTCTATCAGAAACAACTCTTAAGTTAGAAATGAAAGAATTATTTCGAGTACTTATCGTAGGTATATAAATAAAAACATACAAAAAAAATGTTAACACACACAATTTTAAAATCAATACATTCATCGCTTCACTTAGGATCTAAAATATATAAGTTTAATATCTTTTTTGTAACACAATACTTTTGGGTTGCAGATGATCCGTTTGATCGTACAACACAAATAACGCGTGCAAAAATGTAATAAATATGCCATGCATAAAACTAATATGCGATCGGGACGATAATCGCATGTGTTATATATTATATTATGTGTACCTACTGTGTAGTACGGTCTAATGAAATTAGTGAACATTTCGCGTATACATAATTAAATGTACGAGTATATTATATGCTCATGGCGCGTCGGTTAATGTTTTCACGACAAACTAATGGATTTCCAAAATCCCCGAAAAGATAACAAAAGCCTGTACACAAAGTACGTAGATAGGTAGGTACTGAAGTTAAACTCTCTTCAATAGCCAATCCGATTTATCGCGTTTTCCGAGCGTTCTACAACAACCTCAATGGTCGCCACATTGCCACCACGACCCGGTGATTATTTCAGACAATTTCTATGGTGGTGATTTGGTTATCCCCCTACGATATATTATTCACATATATTCTAAATGTACGACGAGCTTATATATTTTATAGCTTTATTGCCGAAAATTGATAAGCCAAGAAAAATCAAGAACTTATGAATATATATAGGTAACAACTTATTCGTCACATATTCTGTTTTAATCTTAGGTAGGTTTTAAAGTTATTAAATTTTTGTATGTGTTCCATTTTTTGATACAAGTCGTGTTGTGAAAATGTTATACTTAAAATCACTACAAGCAGAATTATTCTATAGCTGGAGTAGTGAAGTAACTGGAACTAAAAAAAAAATGTTTTGTCTCTGTAGTTAAATAATGTGACTATATTGCATATGTGACTCCGTCTCAAAGTGGTTGGACTACTGAAGCATAACCTATTTACATGCCTTTACACCGATAAGC